>NW_012103810.1:180942-221985 GCF_000951045.1 Mandrillus leucophaeus
GTGCCTGAATTTGTTAGCTGCCTTCTGTTCTCTGCAACAGCCACCTTTACCAAGGGAAGAGGGCTGAGCAGAGCAGACCCCGTGCCTCAGAACTGCTCCTCACCCACTTTCTTCCCAGCATTTCTTCTTCACATCTTGCCTCCTTATCAACACGTGTCTTGCTTGACATCAGATTAACAAGCAGGCTTTGATTCTTATACCAGTATTGCTGGAATTTATCATCATTTCAGTACTTTTCCTTTGTGCTTGGCAACATCTAGCCTCCTTGCTGCCCAGTTTCATACTCTAGTCCTGACCTCATGATTGGGATTTCATACTTCAATTTCAGCCCTGACTACCTTCACCTCTTTCCCACTGTATGATAAAGACAAGGCACTGAATGTGTGACCATGGTATATCCCCAAACCTCCCTGAGACTTTTTTCTCCCCAAGGTGGAAGTTAAGCAGCTTCTTTATCTGAGACTCTGTGAGTCTGAGTTTGCAATCATCTTCCTTGTTGCCAGACACTATATGGTTGTTTTTCTAATATATAGAGAATGGAGAGCTGGCACCGATCCCAACTGACAAGAATGCCATCCACCCTATGCCCTGTACCTGTTGTCATGGAGTAAAGGTCTGTTTCTAACCCAATGACAGAAATATCCCATTTATAACTGGGCTGAACTAATGCTTATTTGTTTATTTCATTAGAGTGAGATGCTTATTTGTTTTGAAACCAGGAAGGCAAAATGCAGGTAATAAAAAAACCCCAACAACTGCTGTTTTACATTTTTTTACTGTATCCTCTGCCTGCAAAGTCAAAAGTGCATTAAAAAGTAATATTGTGCTGAGCTCAGACATATGCAAACGTCTCTAGATATCTTGTCTCAATAAAGTTTATAGAATGCATTCCCAAAGGTCTGACAACAAAACAGAATAAATCGCAAGGCTCATAAAAACATAATGCATGCTTTTTTTTTTTTTTTTCCTGCTTACATAAACACAAGCAGACGCAATGAGGGAGGGAGTGACTGGGCTTAAGAGTTGGCCTCTTCTCACAACGGCCTCTTTTATCATTAGCCCCAATGCAGAATGAATTAGCTCTGAGAGACACACAATCATGGAGACATAAGGAAAGAGGGAGGGTGTGAACACAAATGGTGTAACTCTTTCGATCATTCTTTGCTTCATTCATAAATTACCTGGTCAATTTATTATTCAACCTTTCAGCCAAGTTTTATTGACTACCCACTCTGTGCCAAACATACTGTTAGGCACTCTGAGTACAGAAGAAAACCAGACAGTCCCTGTTCTCAAAGAATTCAGTCTTGTAATAAAGAAGCATGTGGAGAAAAACTAACCACAATTAAGTGCTATATTTGGAAGAGCATTGCTTTACATTTTCAATACACTGATCAGATATTCATATTTGGGGTAACTCAAAAATAGTTATTCCCAGTTTGGCAAGCAAGAATGTATTATTAAATGTAAGAATAGCAAAGTCTAACATGTCTGAGACACAATTGCTTATATTTATTGAGCGCTTGCATTGTGCCAAGATCTGTTCAAAGCACTTTATAGTGTTAACTCTGCAGCAAGCCTAATGATGGGTACTGTTATTTCCATATTTACAAATGATGATGCCAAACCTGGGAGACGTTAAGTGACTTGTGCAAAGTCACATGGCCTCTAAGTGGCAGAGCCAGGATTTGAACCTTGGCAATTTTGCTCCAGAAACTGCAGTATTAGCCACTTTACCCCACTGCTTCTCATGTATGTGCTAAGCAACATCCCGAGTGTGTAGGTATTATTTTCCCCTGTCTTGGCCAGTCACTGGGCTGATCGGGGAGAAGCAAGAATTTGTCGGGCAACTTTCACAGGGGAAAACATTGTCATCCTTTATATTGAACATCATGGACCACTCTGAGATGGAGAGAGAAACCTCATTTATTCACTTACCTGGATTCTTTTTCTTAGGTTCACTTCTAGAAATAACTCACACTGAGGCAGAAATGTCATATAGCTTTATTATGTTAGCAATTTCACATCATGTTATATCAGGATCTTCCTGTATTAATATTGCTTTTCTCCAAAAGATAACATTACGGCTTGTTTCCATCAAACTTAACTCTGTGTTTTCTGTAAATATAGCTTCTGGGGTGATTGCAGTCTTGCACAAACATGGCAGTCTCCACAAGCAGGAAGCCCTGGCCTCTGTTCCCCACAAATTGAATCCCACTTATAGGATCATAGATGCTCCTAAATTGGAAGAAAAATAAAAAGAGAGCTAAAGGAGCATTTGCCAATGTTTGTATGCAATGAAAGGGAATTATTGTGCCCTAAGCAACTACAAGGTACCAGGTGCAAGTACTTTACCTACATTTCCTTATTTAATACTGAGTATACTTCAAAGAGTACATTACACATACTCATTTGACAAATAAATGCATAAACTACTATCAAGAAAAGTGGAAAGAGTTGCCTAATGCCACACAGCTAGTAGGTAACAGAGCTAGTGGTCTGGGAGACTGCAAGGCCTGTACTTTGTACATAACACTCTATAACTTAAATCCAATTAACTTTAGCCAAGTCTAATTTCTTAATATAAACTCCAGAGTGCAAGCTCATTCCCATATGCTTCAGGCTTAAAGAATTAGCACCCCACCATGATGACCAATAGGCCAATGCTGCAGAGAGTGACGTTCCAATATTGCTTGGCATAGGGAAGCAATGAGGTGTTGGAGTAAATATGTGCTTTGCTCTTCCGCTCCAAAACTACTCCACTCCGACAAAAGAATTGAGTATAGAAGTGTAATTCGCTCAACATGCAATTCTGTCTGCGTTCCCCATTTTTCTGTAGGCTTCTAAGAGAGCTCTGTGGGAGCAAAATGCACACTGGGAAAAGTCAAAACCAGCACCTGAAAGCCCTCACCACATGGAATCCTGGTGCCAGGGAATACCTCTGATAACTCAGTCAACTGATGCCTTTTATTGGGTGTGATTATAATTTTTCACCCTAATTATTAATTTCGTGTGTCAAGCAGAAACAACAAAGTAAAGGGGGAGTTAAACAAAGGCAAAAGTGATTAAGTAAATTATGTTGATTCTCTGAAATAAATTTACAGTATTTTCCAGGTTCAAAAAGAAGGAGAAAGGGAAAAGAAAGGGATAGCAAATGTTATGTCTATCTTAGACTCCATCCCATCTTAGACTAGAAGGCACATATTTCTACAAGCTGCTGGAAGGTTTAACTGGAGCTCATAGACATACAACTGCTATTATCATCAGTAATTAAACCATTACAATGGTGGGCAGTGTGATTTTTCATGGGACTTTTAATTTGCATATTCAATATGATTCCCAGGCTCCTGAAAGTATTTAACATTGAATTATGGGGTAGTTGTGAAAGTCTCAACAGGCTGGTTGAAGCTCTTCACTGTGTGCCCGAAAAGACGCCTTGACATAATTTTGGTTTTAGGGCTCCTACCCCTCTTTCTAGAAAGGCAGATGCACATATGCTTTGATTGTGCATAGACACAGGGGTGAAAGTTCCTACATGCAGAGTCAGAGCCATATAAAGAGTGTTTGAAAAGAAGTTTTCCTAAGGAAAGGAGAAAGGGGAAAACCTGAATGGTTCCTCATCTGCTATGCATCAAGCTGTGTGGGCTTTGGCATTCGCCAGACCCAAACTCAAATGCTAGCTACAGCTGTTCCCAATATCCTTGGTCCAGATATTTAAAGTTTGTGTTAGTTTTACTGTATTAAAATATATTCATATTTTAAGTTTATTTTGCAACATGTCTTGGAAAAGAAAATATATAAGAAACATTTGAAAAAGACCAATAAATATATATTCTATTCATTTCTTTATGGATGTAATTTATTTCTCAATGAAATACCAGGATAATTTTAACACCATTTATGAAAGAAGAAACCAGGTTTCCTCGGGACATTTGACTAAGTTTCCCAAGCCTGGATAATCAAATCTCTTTTTATAGTTTAGACAGGGACATTCCTAGGGTGGGTAAGAGCTTCGGGCTAGTAATTTTTGTGTAATCCTTGTCTGGATAAACATCTTGAGTCACCGAATTCCTGTGCCCACATAATTCCTGCAGCCCCACCTCTTGAAATTCCACTTGATGGTAGGTGTTAGTAGTGGCAAAAGCAGTAGAGAGACCTTCCTTGTTGTCTTCATCAGGTCACCATGAAGATGAAACATGAAAAGAATAACCAGGAGGGTTCCAGAGACAGTAAAATCTATACAATGTAAGATATTCTGTCACTGTAATTTGTCACATCTCCTCTAAATAGCTGGATAAGGTCTTTTCTTTCTTCAGCGCATTGCTTGCCAACTTTCAGTTGGTACAGGCCTCCACAGAACAGAGACAGAAGGTGAGGAGTCTCAGACACTATTTCCCAAAGTGTGATCTGGAGGACACTAGGCTTGTCAAATGTTCTATTAATATTAAGTTAAACAAAAATATAAAGGGTTGGTGGCAAAATGTTTACTTCATCAATATGTACATTTGCACATTTAAAACCACAAATATATTTATATATATTCGAAATATATATAGCTTTTCAAATATATTTGTATTTTAAGTTCATTTTGCAACATCTTGAAAAATATATATGAAGCATTAGAAAATGAACTGAAGACCTTTTCAAATAAAGAAACCATTATATGATTGAGCCATAGATTCTCTTATTTATGGAATAACTATTATGTGTCAGAGGAACACTGTTACTTAAATGGTTAGGCCTGGGCTTGTGCCCCATTAACACCACACTGCTGTTGAACAAATACTCAAAATGCAAACCTGTTGTTTACCTAGTTTTAATATGATATGTTTTTAATTTTTAATATAATACTAATATGGCTGGGTTTATGTCTACCATTTTATTTATTTATTTCCATTTAGTTTTTCTTTTTTTCTATCTTCTGTCTTTTATTGTATTAATCAAATATTGTTTTAGGATTTTATTTTAATTAATTTATTGACTCATTACCTATTTATTTTTAGCGGTTGTCCTAGGGATTAAAGTATACATCCTGAACATTATACAGTCTACTTAGAGCTAAAATTATACCACATTATTTAAGAACCTCGTAATTCTACTTACCACCTCCACTTTCCCTGTGCTAGAGTTGTCATATGTATTGAATCTATGTATATTGTAAACTTCACAACCCAATTTACATCATTTTTTAAACAGTCATATATATTTTAGAGGAAATATAGTCTTCTTATACACATCTAGATGTGTATAAGAGACAAGCTGCTGGAAGGTTTAACTGGAGCTCATAGACATACAACTGCTATTATCATCAGTAATTAAACCATTACAATGGTGGGCAGTGTGATTTTTCGTGGGACTTTTAATTTGCATATTCAATATGATTCCCAGGCTCCTGAAAGTATTTAACATTGAATTATGGGGTAGTTGTGAAAGTCTCAACAGGCTGGTTGAAGCTCTTCACTGTGTGCCCGAAAAGACGCCTTGACATAATTTTGGTTTTAGGGCTCCTACCCCTCTTTCTAGAAAGGCAGATACACATATGCTTTGATTGTGCATAGACACAGGGGTGAAAGTTCCTACATGCAGAGTCAGAGCCATATAAAGAGTGTTTGAAAAGAAGTTTTCCTAAGGAAAGGAGAAAGGGGAAAACCTGAATGGTTCCTCATCTGCTATGCATCAAGCTGTGTGGGCTTTGGCATTCGCCAGACCCAAACTCAAATGCTAGCTACAGCTGTTCCCAATATCCTTGGTCCAGATATTTAAAGTTTGTGTTAGTTTTACTGTATTAAAATATATTCATATTTTAAGTTTATTTTGCAACATGTCTTGGAAAAGAAAATATATAAGAAACATTTGAAAAAGACCAATAAATATATATTCTATTCATTTCTTTATGGATGTAATTTATTTCTCAATGAAATACCAGGATAATTTTAACACCATTTATGAAAGAAGAAACCAGGTTTCCTCGGGACATTTGACTAAGTTTCCCAAGCCTGGATAATCAAATCTCTTTTTATAGTTTAGACAGGGACATTCCTAGGGTGGGTAAGAGCTTCGGGCTAGTAATTTTTGTGTAATCCTTGTCTGGATAAACATCTTGAGTCACCGAATTCCTGTGCCCACATAATTCCTGCAGCCCCACCTCTTGAAATTCCACTTGATGGTAGGTGTTAGTAGTGGCAAAAGCAGTAGAGAGACCTTCCTTGTTGTCTTCATCAGGTCACCATGAAGATGAAACATGAAAAGAATAACCAGGAGGGTTCCAGAGACAGTAAAATCTATACAATGTAAGATATTCTGTCACTGTAATTTGTCACATCTCCTCTAAATAGCTGGATAAGGTCTTTTCTTTCTTCAGCGCATTGCTTGCCAACTTTCAGTTGGTACAGGCCTCCACAGAACAGAGACAGAAGGTGAGGAGTCTCAGACACTATTTCCCAAAGTGTGATCTGGAGGACACTAGGCTTGTCAAATGTTCTATTAATATTAAGTTAAACAAAAATATAAAGGGTTGGTGGCAAAATGTTTACTTCATCAATATGTACATTTGCACATTTAAAACCACAAATATATTTATATATATTCGAAATATATATAGCTTTTCAAATATATTTGTATTTTAAGTTCATTTTGCAACATCTTGAAAAATATATATGAAGCATTAGAAAATGAACTGAAGACCTTTTCAAATAAAGAAACCATTATATGATTGAGCCATAGATTCTCTTATTTATGGAATAACTATTATGTGTCAGAGGAACACTGTTACTTAAATGGTTAGGCCTGGGCTTGTGCCCCATTAACACCACACTGCTGTTGAACAAATACTCAAAATGCAAACCTGTTGTTTACCTAGTTTTAATATGATATGTTTTTAATTTTTAATATAATACTAATATGGCTGGGTTTATGTCTACCATTTTATTTATTTATTTCCATTTAGTTTTTCTTTTTTTCTATCTTCTGTCTTTTATTGTATTAATCAAATATTGTTTTAGGATTTTATTTTAATTAATTTATTGACTCATTACCTATTTATTTTTAGCGGTTGTCCTAGGGATTAAAGTATACATCCTGAACATTATACAGTCTACTTAGAGCTAAAATTATACCACATTATTTAAGAACCTCGTAATTCTACTTACCACCTCCACTTTCCCTGTGCTAGAGTTGTCATATGTATTGAATCTATGTATATTGTAAACTTCACAACCCAATTTACATCATTTTTTAAACAGTCATATATATTTTAGAGGAAATATAGTCTTCTATATTTACCCACATTTTACCATTTCCAGTGTTTTTTATTCGTTCTTGGATTTCCCATGTGTTGTAATTTTACTTCTGTCTTAATAAACTCCCTCTGACATTTTCTGTGGTATAGGTCTGCTGGAGGCAAATCCTGTCCGTTTCCATTTATCTAATACATCTTTATTCTCAGCCTGCTTTTGAAGAGGCCATAGTTGTCGTTGTTTGCTAGATACTGCTTTTTGGTCTCCCTTAACCTCCAGCATTGTGCTTCAAACACTATGGTTCATATATTGTACAGACTCTGAGTTCTGTTATGTGCCTTTGAATATATTTACTTGAAGTTCATTTATTTCTTTGACAATTAACGTGACTGAACTTAAACTCCAAACTTTGGCCTTCCTCTAATATGCATCAACTGAAATCTCTGTTTGCTTCTTTTACTAATTGGGGTGTTTGCTTGGATCTACCTTGTACCTGCATAGTTCAAAGGTTAAACAGAGATTTGGGCACATTTTATATATAGAACCTAGCCTTCCTGTTCACTGACTTTCTCCTTTCTTGGATTTTCCCCTTCACTTTTACACTATTGTTATCACAATAACCCTTCTCTTCTGGTTCTTCAAGTAACTAAAATGATATGTGTTCCAACTGAGTTTTACCTACTCGGTGTGATGCCCACTGGGGCCTGTTCTTAGACAAAAACCATCAAAGATGGCTCAAGAATAAATACCTCCCTCCCCATTTCTGACTCCCATTAGTTGCTGTCACATGCCTTCAGGTCTTTCTTTTCCAGAGTTTATTTTCCAGAGTTCCAGAGTTGTTATCTAATAACATTGGTCTAATGGTTATCATCAGTCAGAACTGCTCCTGCCAGTATTTTAATATGTATACTTATTCCTGCTTATATCTTATTGTGACTCCCATCTAGGGCACACTTTACAGTGGAATGAACATTTGAAAGCACAAAGGAAAGAACAAGAAGAGTCTGAATGGAGGAGAAGGGGATGTTTTTAATCTTGGTGAGGTGGAAGAGTATGTGCATGTGTATGGCCATAGGCCACTGCAATGAAGTGGGTAGAAATCTGAACTAGGAATCCATGGGAAGCAAGGACAACATGATTACAGCCAAGACATCTGGAACAGCAGAGGCTCCTTTGGTACAGAGTGGCCGAAATGTGATGTAGAGAGGTTTGGAAGACAAGTTTTATTACACAAATGGTGTTTCAGATTGTGCAGATATTTTAACCTCATCTTAAGGAGTTATACTTATATTCATAAACTCACTGATGAGTTTAAAGCTCAGAAATAGCACAATCTCACGAGCATTCTAGTGAGTTCGCTTTGACAGCTATGCAGAATGAGAGAGGAAAAAGGAGAGTAAGACCAAAGACAAAGAGGCTATCTAGGAGGTTTCTGCTATATTCAAACAGAAGGCAAACTGATAAAGTTCTAGCATAGAAAAGGTAGAGATAGTAATCCTAACTGAAAGAATCAGGAAGTAATTCATGATAAAGATAACATTCAAGTTACAATTGAATTTTGTGGTGTTATGGACTAAATAGTGTCTCCAAAATTAATAAATTGAATTCTTAACCCCCAATGTGATTGGACTTGAATATAGTGACTTTAAGTAGGCAAATAAGGTTAAATGAGATCATAAGGGTGGGGCTCTAATTCAGTAGGATTGATGTCCTTAAAAAACAGAGGAAGAGATACCAGGGACATGTTGCATATGGAGAAAAAGTTCATTTGAGTACACAGTGAGAAGGCAGGTGTATACAAGTCGAGAGACTGGCCTCAGAAGAAACCAGCCAGGTTGGTGCCATGATCTTGGGCTTGTAGCCTCCAGAACCGAGAAAATTAATTTCTTTGGTTTAAGATACCTAGTAACTGGTATTTTGTTGTGGCAACCCCAACAAAGTAAAACACGAGGGTAGTTCTTAATGTTTAGCCATTCATCCATTTTTAAACACTTCCATGCCTTCGATAATTCTTAATTGAAATCAATTATTTACCAGCAAACGTGCTACATGCTGAGCACATAAATGAAAAAGACATAGTAAATAACATATAAATAATCTCCACTTCCTTCCTTGTCATTTTTCCAGCTCTCCTTTCTCATTTCATTCCTCTTCTTACTCCTCACACTATCAGCGATAATAGCACTAGTATTTATGCTGTCCCTGCAGTGATGGTAATCATTAGCACTGGTCAGGAGGACCATCCAAGTGGAGGAAACCTGGTTTAATTACCTCCAACCTGCAGTGCCCAGTAGCTGCCTCAATCTGTACATTTCTGATAGCTGCTTTGGAAAATGATCAAAGTTATCTGTTGAAATAACAACTCACAGGAAGACAGTACAATGCCAAAGCAATATTATTATGCTTCTTTTCAGAAAAATGTATGTGTTGAGGATGTTTATGAGCACATGTAATCACCAGCCATTTCTGTTGTGGTCACTGCAGGCAGTCTTAACTTGAAAGCCATAGAAAATACAACGAGCCACAGATAACATTTCTTTATTCCAACCCCTGGCTGTCTTATCAGCTAGGATATTTTCAGAGCCTATGTATCCCTATCAGTGCTATTTAAATACATTGGAAATTTTTGGTGTCCATGATTTTTCTTTTCAGTGACTTATCCTCGGTGAATGTAGCTAAGGGATCAGATTCACTCATGAGGCAATTCTGTTGTAAATAACCTGTTTCAGGGGCAGCCTATTGCAGTGTTCAGAGAATGGATTTTCTAATTTGGTAGATGTGGGTTAATACTTATTGGTCTTACATGTTCGGTAGTAAGTTCACTCTTTTGAGCATTGATTTTTCTCATCTATACTATGAGGATTAATGACATACTGTTTATAAAGCATGATGCCTAGTACATAGTAGGTGACTCAAAATTATTATAACCCTTCTTCCTGCTTATCTACAAGCAATGCCACTAGGTTCTTAGCATGTCCTGTGGGTAAGTCTGCTTGAATTATGACAAGATTAGCTGAAGGGAATTTTCTCACCAGTCTGATCACTAAAAGACCCAGGGGGCTGAGGTTGGCTCCATTCAGCAGATATGTGTTGCGTTCTTTATAAAGGCACCAACCCCTTGAAGGCACCTCAAACCTCATTCTCTCCCAGAGAATTTGATATTCATGCTGCTACATCAAAAGGTTGGGGCAGCTATTATGTATTAAAATGTGTCATTTTAAATTGCTTTTTTTGCTAGCACTAGCAATATAGATATTGAAATTTCTTCAGAAAGTGCTTATCTCATCAAGAGTAAAATTATAGTATATGAAATACTAATTACAGTATTATGAAGAAGGTTGAACTTTTCTGTGACATTCTGTCTATTAGAGAATACTAATTTTCTGTCTTTAGAGGCTATCTAGGAGGTTTCTGCTATATTCAAACAAAAGGCAAACTGATAAAGTTCTAGCATAGAAAAGGTATAGATAGTAATCCTAACTGAAAGAATCAGGAAGTAATTCATGATAAAGATAACATTCAAGTTACAATTGAATTTTGTGGTGTTATGGACTAAATAGTGTCTCCAAAATTAATAAATTGAATTCTTAACCCCCAATGTGATTGGACTTGAATATAGTGACTTTAAGTAGGCAAATAAGGTTAAATGAGATCATAAGGGTGGGGCTCTAATTCAGTAGGATTGATGTCCTTAAAAAACAGAGGAAGAGATACCAGGGACATGTTGCATATGGAGAAAAAGTTCATTTGAGTACACAGTGAGAAGGCAGGTGTATACAAGTCGAGAGACTGGCCTCAGAAGAAACCAGCCAGGTTGGTGCCATGATCTTGGGCTTGTAGCCTCCAGAACCGAGAAAATTAATTTCTTTGGTTTAAGATACCTAGTAACTGGTATTTTGTTGTGGCAACCCCAACAAAGTAAAACACGAGGGTAGTTCTTAATGTTTAGCCATTCATCCATTTTTAAACACTTCCATGCCTTCGATAATTCTTAATTGAAATCAATTATTTACCAGCAAACGTGCTACATGCTGAGCACATAAATGAAAAAGACATAGTAAATAACATATAAATAATCTCCACTTCCTTCCTTGTCATTTTTCCAGCTCTCCTTTCTCATTTCATTCCTCTTCTTACTCCTCACACTATCAGCGATAATAGCACTAGTATTTATGCTGTCCCTGCAGTGATGGTAATCATTAGCACTGGTCAGGAGGACCATCCAAGTGGAGGAAACCTGGTTTAATTACCTCCAACCTGCAGTGCCCAGTAGCTGCCTCAATCTGTACATTTCTGATAGCTGCTTTGGAAAATGATCAAAGTTATCTGTTGAAATAACAACTCACAGGAAGACAGTACAATGCCAAAGCAATATTATTATGCTTCTTTTCAGAAAAATGTATGTGTTGAGGATGTTTATGAGCACATGTAATCACCAGCCATTTCTGTTGTGGTCACTGCAGGCAGTCTTAACTTGAAAGCCATAGAAAATACAACGAGCCACAGATAACATTTCTTTATTCCAACCCCTGGCTGTCTTATCAGCTAGGATATTTTCAGAGCCTATGTATCCCTATCAGTGCTATTTAAATACATTGGAAATTTTTGGTGTCCATGATTTTTCTTTTCAGTGACTTATCCTCGGTGAATGTAGCTAAGGGATCAGATTCACTCATGAGGCAATTCTGTTGTAAATAACCTGTTTCAGGGGCAGCCTATTGCAGTGTTCAGAGAATGGATTTTCTAATTTGGTAGATGTGGGTTAATACTTATTGGTCTTACATGTTCGGTAGTAAGTTCACTCTTTTGAGCATTGATTTTTCTCATCTATACTATGAGGATTAATGACATACTGTTTATAAAGCATGATGCCTAGTACATAGTAGGTGACTCAAAATTATTATAACCCTTCTTCCTGCTTATCTACAAGCAATGCCACTAGGTTCTTAGCATGTCCTGTGGGTAAGTCTGCTTGAATTATGACAAGATTAGCTGAAGGGAATTTTCTCACCAGTCTGATCACTAAAAGACCCAGGGGGCTGAGGTTGGCTCCATTCAGCAGATATGTGTTGCGTTCTTTATAAAGGCACCAACCCCTTGAAGGCACCTCAAACCTCATTCTCTCCCAGAGAATTTGATATTCATGCTGCTACATCAAAAGGTTGGGGCAGCTATTATGTATTAAAATGTGTCATTTTAAATTGCTTTTTTTGCTAGCACTAGCAATATAGATATTGAAATTTCTTCAGAAAGTGCTTATCTCATCAAGAGTAAAATTATAGTATATGAAATACTAATTACAGTATTATGAAGAAGGTTGAACTTTTCTGTGACATTCTGTCTATTAGAGAATACTAATTTTCTCTCTTTCTTAAGACAGATAGAGCCACCCATTATAAGAAATGTGATCCTGCATCACTTTCTGTATCCCCCAGTGCCATTTTCACAGAACAGCAGGATAAGCATTCTAACACTTAGTCTCAGTCTAAGTCATCTGCACCGTTCTATCTGTTCTCAAGGGAGTACCAGAAATTGAAATCAAATACGCCCCAAACTGAGTTTGAATGCAGTGAGAAATATATTAGATAGGGAGTTCTAACCAGTCTCATACGTAGACTATTTATATGAATGTATTCATGTACATACACTTAAAATTAAATGAATTAATATTTACAAAACACTGTAACTTTCCCTGTCACATAGTAAATGCACACAAAATATTAATTGCTGTTATTTTATCATCATCATGATTTCATATAATTAGTGAGTACCTAAGACATAGTTCCTTTATCCCCGTTTGCCAATATAAATGACTTGTCTGAGATGTGACAGCTAGCAAGTTGGGGAAATAAAGCTTGAGTTTCGATCCCATGAGCATATTTATTTAGTCATCCCTTTATTTACCCAATATTGAGTGCTTGCTATGTGCCAGCCACTGTTCTAGTGCTGGACGCATACAGATATGTAGGACTTGGTGCTTCTTCCTGTGGAGTTCCCTCTCTAAAAGAAAAGATGGGCCAGCAACCAGCTGCTGCAGTGCTATCTGGTCAGAGCTGCAGCTGGCAGCCTGTAGTCCCAGCCACTGGGGAGGCTAAAGTGGGAAGACTGCTTGAGCACAGGAGGTGAAGGTTGCAGTGAGCCAAGATCGAACCACTGCACTCCAGCCTGGGCAACAGAACGAGACCCTGTCTCAAAAAAAAAAAAAAAAAAAAAAAGTATAGGGGGCTGATTTATTGGTGCCTAAAGTAAAGTTTCCAACCTCATTCATATCATGATGCATAGATGATGATACCAGCTTGGGACACTTGAGTAAGGGGCCAGGCCTTACCTCCCTGGCATACTTAAAGGACTCAGGAGATCAGTATCTTGGCACATCAGTTGCTCATTTGGGCCATAGCCTCGTGGCTGCTGGACCCCAGTTGGAGAATATTGGGTTTAAGGATGATAGGAGGAAGAAACACAGTCCTAAGGGATGGCATAACCAGGTGGTTGAGAGCAGTTTCAAGTCTGGAAAACAGTATCAGCTCTACCTCTTACTGTTGTGTGAACTGAAACAGGTTATTAACCTCTCTGGTGCTCCGTTTCTTCATCTCCAAAAAGAAAGTGGTAATTTGTCTCACAAAGCTGTTTTAAGAAGAGAATGAGTTGAGGTGATTAAAGCTGGTGCATAGTAAGTGCTCAGTAAATGGCAGTTTTCTTCACCGTTCTTCTCTCCCAGATATAAACATGGCCAGATATTTTCTTGGACCACTTTCAAGCTCTCACTTTATTTTGAATTATAGCAGTATTATTATTTTTGAGCATTCAATTGTCTTCTGATATTCTAAAAATTAAATCATCCAAAAAGGAGAAACTATTCTGGCACATACCCAGGATGAGCTGTAACAATTAGAAATTTCAGGTTTTTCAATTCAATAACCTTACCAACTTACTTCCCGTTGCACAGAGCTTCCAATTGTGGAAGATTTATTTAAACTCAAAAATGTTCAATGACCTATGCTATCATTGTTTCTGTGCACATAATCCACGGCTCGTGTAATGTGAACAGGCTGAAGGAGACTCTAGTTTAATGGCCAAGTTTTATGATGATATATTTTTTGCTTCTCGAATATGGAACATTTTTACTTTAATTTTTCTGAATTCACTTTTATTATTATAAAATTGCTACATGAACATGATTTAAGAAGTTAAATACTACTGGGAGGATGAAAGGTGGGGGGAAAAATTATACCTTGCTTCACCTCTCCCCCAACTTTTAGACTTGCATATATTTGAACTATGCACCTGTTTGTGTGTTTCCACTGGTAATGACCAGTATATAAGCAAATTACTAATACTACCATTTCTTGATTTTTTTTTTCCATTTTAGACACCTTTTTACTTCTCTTTTGGTAGATGAGGTTTTGACCCTCATCCATATACATTTTTCCTTTTCCATCTTCCAAATTGTCACAGTTTTGGGTTAAATCAAGTCAAAGATTTGATAAAAATACAATGAGTAGAAAAATAGATGTTGTTCACTTCTATTTCAAATTATATATTATATATTTTTTATTTTTATGTTACTTTAAGTTCTGGAGTACATGTGCTGAATGTGCAGGTTTGTTACAGAGGTATACATGTCCCATGGTGGTTTGCTGACCCTATCAACCCGTCATCTAGGTTTTAAGCTAGGTTTGTCCTAATGCCCTCCCCCACCCTTTCCCCCAACCCCTGGACAGGCCCCGGTGTGTGATGTTCCCATCCCTGTGTGCATGTGTTCTCATTGTTCATCTCCCACTTATGAATGAGAACGTGCAGTGTTTGGTTTTCTGTTCCTGTGTCAGTTTGCTGAGGATGATGCTTTCCAGCTTCATCCATGTCCCTGCAAAGGATAAGAACTCATTTTTTTGTTTGTTTGTTTTTTTGAGACGGAGTCTCACTCTTTCACCCAGGCTGGAGTGCAGTGGCACGATCTCAGCTCACTGCAAACGCCACCGGGATTCAAGTGATTCTCCTGCCTCAGCCTCCCGAGTAGCTGGGATTACAGGCACCAAACACCAAGCCTGGCTAATTTTTGTGTTTTTAGTAGAGACAAGGTTTCACCATGTTGGCCAGGCTGGTCTTGAACTCCTGACTTCAGGTGATCTACCCACCTTGGCCTCCCAAAATGCTGGGATTACAGAACTCATTCTTTTTTATGGCTGTATAGTATTCCATGGTGTATTTGTGCCACATTTTCTTTATCCAGTCTATCACTGATGGCCATTTGGGTTGGTTCCAAGTCTTTACTATCATAAATAGTGCCGTAATAAACATACATGTGCATGTGTCTTTATAGTAGAATAATTTATAATCCTTTGAGTATAAATTATTTTTATTTATGGGTTTTCTATACATTTATCACCAATTCTTCAGAAGTACTTCAACGATTTTTTTACATTACCATGTTTTTTTAAATATAAATAACCTATGATTTTTCTTTTCCTATATGGTTGCCCTTCTTTAGAGTTCTCTGTTTTCCTGATTCAGTATAACTGATCATATTCCCATCATCTTAAATCTTCTTATTACCCCACTTCTGGGGGAGATACCTTATTTCCTGAATCATACACATGCTTCTTTGTTTAGTTCTGTATTTTTCTGAAGTACATCCTCTAATTACTAGAGGATGCTTGTAGTTATTAAATAGCTTGATTTATTTTAATTCTATTCTTACGTCTGACTGAAAGTTTTTCCGATACTAGATATCCAGGTTAAAAATAATGTTTCTTCAGAAGTTTGAAAATATTTCTCTATTAATTTTTAGAGTTTATTATTGCTGTTGAAAATCCAATTCCATTCTCATTCCTGGTCCTCAGTAGGTGCTATGGTTTGAATATATCACCTTCAAAATTCAGGTATTGAAAATGTGATAGTATTAAGAATTGGGGCCTATAAGAAATAATTAGGCCACCAGAGCTCCTCTTTCATGAAAGAGATCAGATGCTTTAATAAAAGAGTCTGATGGAGATAGTTCAGCCAGTTTTGTCCTTCTGCCTCCTGCCACGTGAAGACACAATGTCCCTCTCTGCCTGAAGATGCAGTGTTCAAGGCACCATTTTGAAGCAGAGACTAGGCCCTCACCGGATGAGGAATCTGCTGGTGTCTTGGTCTTGAACTTCCCAGCCTCAAGAACTGTGAGAAATAAATGTCTGTGCTTCATAAATTACCCAGTTTTGAGTGTTTTGTTACAGCAGCACAAAATGAAAGAAGACAGTAGATGGAAGCCTTTAAGGCTCTTCTTTTTATTCCCAATGACCTTCACATGAATATTTCTCCACCTATTGAGATGGGCCCTCTGGGTCCACAGTCTGGAGACTTCGATGTTTTACTTTTTTGACAATGTATTCTATTACTTCTTTTCTAATGTATTTGTCTCCATTGACAGAGAGAAAAATAAAGAAGTAAGGACATTTATTGTATTCACATTACGGCAATAGGAACAGTACCCTAGATCCCAAGATCAGAGAGTCTTGGCAGGGTGTTCTTGCCTTCTACTTATATAGTGAGGAATAGACAGGCTATAGATGAGATGATTTATAGCTGGTGTTGTTTTTGCAATCAGCAGAAGACTCAGTCAGTCAGTCAAACTAGAAATATTTATCTCTGTGTCTAGTTAGTTGCAAAAAAACAAACTTCTCTCTGTTACATGTATATTTATTGGATGTTAGAGCTCCTCAGATTATCTCACTTTCTTGTTTCCTATGCTGTCTTTCCACATTTGCTTTTTAGTTCAAACTTTGGAAAAAAACAATTGGAATCTTATTTTAAAATATTTTTTCATATAAGCAATTATAATTTTAATTTACTGATTTTTAAAAATTTCTCCAGTTACACCTTTTTTAAATCATATCGTGTACTTATTTCAAGAATTCAGCCTTATCTTTTCTCTCTCTAAATATATTATAGTTTTATTTGAAATTTTCAATTCTATTTTTTTAGATTTCCTTTCCCTTTCCTCTCTCTCTCTGTCTCCTGCTGTCTCTCCCTCCTCACCTTACTCCTCAAATTAAAGATATTCCTTCATTAAATGCTACTTCATATTTAAATACGAGTCAGTAAAAAGCAAATTAGAGATTCCCTGTGTGGGAGGATGGCAAGTGGGGAAGAGTTGGCCTTAACTTCTCTGCTTCACTTTAGAGAAATGAGATGACAAACAGTTTTTTGTGTTTTGTTTTGCTTTTTGCCTGTTTTTTACCGATTATCTGCCCCCAATTCAATTGGAAAACCTCCATATGTCATTATCTGTGTGTCATATCCCCGAACTCTCTATCCAGAGAGGAATCTTCCAGTCTCTAGCTTTGACGATAACTCTTATTCCTTGCATTTAGGAGCAGGGAGAGAAAGGAAGCTGGGAGCGCTATCATTACCATTCAAAATGCAGACATTCACTTCATCTCCCTGTATTTTTGGTCCCACATCTGACCTCCATCCTCCCCTGTGCCTGGTGCACTCAAGTCCAGAACCTGTAAGGTTCAGTTCCTTAGCATATAAACCTCTGTTCTCCTGGGATTGGAGGAACGGAGGGAGAAGAGAATAGGAATGAAATAATGTCTGACCACAGGAATACAGAAGAGAGAGGGGATATGAAGAAAAACTACTCTACACACAGTAGTTTCATTTCCATCCCTCCTTCATTGACACCTTCCCACGTGCTGTAAGCTGCAAGTCTTTCCTGGGCTCCTAGGGAGGATCCTCTGGTTTATCCTTGAAATATCCTTCTCCAGGTTTAGAGGGTATAATGACCCCTGCTCTGCTATGCCAGTTATTACTCCTTCATCCACTTTCAAATTTGTAAAAGTTCATAGAAATCCCTTGTCTGCTCTTGTCTCCTCATTTTTCTCTTTGTAATGTTGCTTTTTTAGCTACTAAAAATTTCCTTTAATTTTATTTTAATAGAGTTTGGGGAGAGAGAAAAAATAAATGAGTATAGTCATTCCCATTCTGTTATAACCAAATTCAAATATGACATTTATTATCTACTTATTTTTGCTTTTTCATTTTTAAAGACACATTTAGTAGTCATTGAGTGACTACCATAATAAAATTATAAGAACAACATTAATAACTTTCGTTCTTAAAGTAATACAGTGTTTTAGAATTTTAAAAGCTCTTTGGCATTTAATCCTCCATGTGGAGTGGATGTTTTTATCCTTATATTACATGAGATAATTGAGGTTAATAGAGTTTAAATAATATGTGTATGGCTGCATAATTAGTTGATAAAGGGCGTAAAACTGGAACTCAAAATTCCTGATCTTACTCTGGTACTATTTTTAAGACATTATAAAAGCATTTTGATAAATACTTGCATGAAATGTAAACATAAAAACGTACAAACACGAAGACCAAAATTTTGCCCTCAAAAAGCTCTTAATGTAAGAAGAAAAGTGTAGTATCCCCCTTATCTTATCTACAATTTCACTTACAGTGGTTTCAGTTACCCATGGTCAGCCATGGTCCAAAAATAGCTGAGTACAGTACAGTAAGATACTTTGATAGACAGAGTGTGAGAGACCACATTCACATAACTTTTATTACAGTATATTGTTGTATTTGTTCTACCTTATTGTTAGCTATTTTTGTTAATTTCTTACTGTTCCTAATTTATAAATTAAACTTTATCATAGGTGTGTATATATGGGGAAAATGTATAAATAGGATTTAGTACTATTGATGGTTTCATGCATTTCCTGGGGTTCTTAGAACATATCCCCTGGGGGAATAAGCAGGGACTACTATATATGATATTTTAACTTTAATATAAAAATAATAAAATAAACCCTTCAACATTAATAGGCTGTGCCTCCAAGATGCTTAGAGATTGAAACAGAAGGAAGATTGGTCTAATTAGAAAGATCCAATTTAAAAAAGTGAGTGTTTGAGCTTTGACCATAAAGAATGGGTACAATTTTGGTAAGTAGATAGAAGAAAGGGCTTTCCAGAATGGGAGGAGAAAATATACAAGTAACTGGTTGGGGCAATCCCCAGCATATTACCTGAACTAGTGAGCTGGTTGCCTGTTGCAGGATGAGTGGACAAATGGGATTAGAAAGGGAATTTAAAGAATATCATGGAAATCGTGGATGTCTTGCTAACGAATTTAGAACTATTTGATTTCATAAAAAGGAAGTAAATGGAGTGACATAAAAATATCATTGCTTTTTCTGTTTTTCTAGCAATTATTTTTTCCTAAATTTCACACTTTCTAAATGCAAATTCGATTTTAATGAGAAAGAACTAGCAGTCTTGTCTCTGAAGCTGGTTTCTTGCACTTAGAGTTGTGAGAAATGTGAATAGACTGAGACGTTAGGGGTGGAAGAGGCTCTAACTACTACTAAGTCCATCACCTTCGCTCACATGCACAGATTTCACTGATAAGGAAACTGAGGCTCAGGAAGTGTATAAGCTATAGTTGCTTTCATATTTATCACAATATGTAATTCTCATTTCTGCCCACATAACAGCAATAATGACCTATTTTATAATACATTATAGTCTTTACTTTCTAACGATTAGGATTAGTTTCTGAAAAACGTCATGGAAGAATGGTTTGTATTTCCAGAATTAAGACATTATGGAAAATAAAGACTTAGTAGCAAGGAGATCAGGGGTAAAACCTAGGAAAGGTTTAATTTTTATGTTTACTAACATATAACAGTAAAAACAGAACACTCAATATAGATAGCACTAATGATATTTTATGCATGCTAAATTAGATTGGCCTCTGTGCCATTAATTTTTATTTACTACCTTTTGGAAGTTTCAGGGTTTCAGCTCCCTTGCAGCCTCTAGGATAGTCTTGTACATTTGTTTCATGGGCATGATGAAGGGCAAGAGGCTTTTGGTTTTGTGTCTTTCCTTCACATGAATGGTAATATCTTTCTGTTTTTATGATTACAGTATTTCAAAATTTCAAAAACACATAGGAACTATGACTATTTGAGATGGAAAAAGTTCTGGGTTACTAGTAAGCAGCTGGGCATACTTCAGACACCAAGGTTGTATTCTGAGCTTGGCTACTGAGAAGTTCAGGTCAAAGTTTTCATACTTAGCCTTAGGGCTCTCTCTCCCAGCACACAGAGGTCTCTACCCTTTTTTTTTTTTTTTTTTTAATCTTGCCCCAGGCTTTATTACAAAAAACAAACAAACAAAAACACTTCAGTTCCACCTGTGTGTTGACTCTTGATATTCCCGATCCTTATTTTATTCTCCTCTAATTACCCTTGAGAGTAGATTCACTAAATTTCCAAGTACTCAACTCAAACTTTTATAGTTGTTGTAAAGGTATACAAAAGCAAATTCTTTACAGAAAATTTTCATGGAAGGAAAGTTGTCACTGGAACAGATATTCCAGTCATAACTCCCCATATCCCAGCAACTCAAATATTACTGAGGCACTGGAATAAGAGCCCCAATGCATGATTTGCTTGAAAAGCATCCACTCCATTCTTTCCGCAGACTGAGATCAAGCTTAGAAGACAAAAGTCTTGGAAATTATTTCAATTTCCATAGGTGAGGAACTTGTCCAGTTTGAAGACACATACTTGGTACAAAAAAGACACTTGGGGTCAGGGGAAAGGGTCCACACAACTAACCTCAGTAGGGTTGATCTTTAGCCTAGTTTGTTTAGGAACTAAACTGTACCACTGACCCAGAAAAACAAACAAACAAACATAAACAAACAAAAAACATGTCTCTAGAGTCTCTGTAAAAATAGCACATTGTAAGCAGTCAGTTACTATGTGCTGCTCAGGAGATAATAGGACATCTTTTTTTTTTTATTATTTTGAGATGGAGTTTTCGCTCTTGTCACCCAGGCTGGAGTGCAGTGGCGCCATCTCAGCTCACTGCAACTTCCACCTCCCGGATTCAAGCAATTCCTCTGCCTCAGCCTCCCAAGTAGCTGGGATTACAGGGGCCCACCACCATGCCCAGCTAATATTTGTATTTTTGGTAGAAACAGGGTTTCACCACATTGATCATGCTGGTCTTGAACTCCAGGACACCTTTTTTGACTATGAAGAAAAAAGCAGCAGTCATAAATGGTGTTATGTGCTGAAGCATTTGCTGAGAAAGATAAATCCTGGGAATTTTGAGGGGAAGAAAGTTAACAGGTAATTTAGGTACATGTAACTACTTATTTACACCCTCCCCACAACACATCCGTTTTTGAATCAGAAAAAAATAATTTGAACATGATCATCAATGTTAAGAATTTTAGAAGCTGTTTCAAATCTGTGATCTCAATGAACCAAATCACAGGTTTTCTTAGTAAGACAGAGCCAGTAGTACAATTCCCTTTAGGTAGAAGGAGAAAATGGAGCTCAAAAAAGGATTGGAACATATTCAGGTGCATATACACAATGTGAACACACATACGTGTGTGCATATGAGTACACTTGCACACAGTAAGTCCATTATTCTGCCATCTCAACAGCAAATATGGCCGTGGCATAAGACACGGGCCACTGTCCAGAGCAAGCCACAGGCTGGTGTTCAGTTTCCTGAGATGCCTTTGCATAATGTGAAATGGAGGGTTTAAACAAGGCACAAGCCAGGATTTTGAGAAATAAGCAAGAAGTCTTTTCCTTTACCACAGTTTACATTTTTAAAATTTTACTTGTACTTTTATTGAGTTATAATTTGCCTAGAGTGAAAGGCACAGAACTTAAAAACATAGTCCCATCATTTTTGACAAATCAATTTATACGCATAACCTCCAGCCCTATCAAGACACAGGACATTTCTATCAAGTCAGAAAGTCTCCTTGTGGCCCTTCACAGTCAACACTGCCACCTCCAATGGCTTTCCTTTTAATGACTGGGTACTTCTAAACAGCCAAGATAACATTTTTTTATTATTGTTCATAGCAGGTAGACAACTCCAGGAAATTCATCATCAGTTTCTAAAAGTAATCTGTAAACCACACCCAAATATTTTTCTCTTAGGTAAGTTACCAGAATCTATTTATTTTTAAAATAGTACTCCTTCCCATAATCATTTTCCTACTCTGCTAAGTATAATGCCTTAATTGAAAATATGTAGTATGGTTTCATAGGACAGACACTCATTGTACATGCTTATTAAATAAACGTGCTATTTAACTATCTTATCCACCCTTAACACTGACTCTTACTTTGTAAATATATAGTGAATTATATGTTGTATTTGTCTGCCACTGATGGCTTTGTTAAATTTCTAAAAATTATTATTAATTTGATTTGGGGTTAACTCTTTATTGCTCAGATCCTACTTTCTCAATGATGTTTTTAGAAAACTTCTAGCAGAAAGGGTGGATAAATGTATTCTTTGGTCAATAAATGACTACCACTTTGAGATAGGTTTTCTTCATAGGAAAATCTCCTTAAGAAATAGAATCAGTGAATGCATTCTTACTGAAAATTATTAAATTGTTTCTTAAGCATGACTCTTGAGCATTAGTTCAAATGAAAACAGATTTTGAAAGATATTTGATCAGAGGATCAACCAAATTCTGAAATATTCAATTTCATTTTATTTCTTTATCTTTAATTTCATTACAGATGTCTTATAAATGTGTGATTAAAAAAATGAAAAAGTATGTCAGTAAGTAAAAATCCATCACCTCAGCTAGAAGTGAAGAGTATGTATCACCAGCCAGAGGCTGTGATCACCACCTCCAAAGACAATGAGCCTCAGTGAACTATAAGCCATTTCAGCAATTATAGCTGTTTCACTCACTGTTGTGCTCTGAGAACCTAGTTCAGTGCTTGGCACATACAAGCACTCAATATATGTTGAAGAAATAACAAAATAAGTGGGGACAAAAACTGGTCCTCATCTGTCCTTAGTCCATTCAAGTTGCTATAACAAAAATACCATAGACTGGGTAGCTTAAACAACAAGCATGTAGCAAACATTTATTTATCACAGTTCTAGAGGCTGAGAGGTCTAAGATCAAGGCACTAGAGATTCAGCTTCTGGCGAGGACCAACTTCCCGGTTCATTGATGGCAATCTTTTCTCTGTGTCCTCATGTGTCAGAAGAAATAAGGAAACTCTTTGGGGTCTCCTTTATAAGGGCACCAATCCCATTTATATAGTCTCCACTCTCATGACCTAATCACCACCCAGAGGTCTCAGCTTCCTATACTGTCACATTGGGGGTTAGGATTTTAACATGTGAATTTTGGGGGCATATAACATCAGTCCATAACATCATACAACATTATACCTCTGTTATCCAGCATGCCTGCCACATAAAAGCTACTCAATATCTTATTGAATAGAATTATCCACACTTAAATGGTAAGGGGCTGAGAAGGCATGGTAAATGCATCTGAAGCCACATCTCAGAAAGATGTTTTGAAATCATTATGTTCAAGGCAGTGACTTGGTACTTTGCAGGTCAGTGAACACAGTCAGTATGTACTATGACATATGTTGGACTTGGAAGCTTACTCTGTCACCTACTAACCACGTGACCGGGGGCAAGTCTTTTAGCCTCATATAATGTAAATCTGTGAAATGGGATTAAAATAACTCACCGAGATATGAAGATTAAATAGGAACTTTCATGGGAAAGTTTCTGCACAATGCTTGGCACAGAGGGATTGGACACTCTCTTCTTCCCTTTATCTGAAGGAGTAGCTTTCCTTAAAATGTGGAATACTCATGAGATTATGAAAAAAAGAGTGAGGCTGAAGTTAGCGCCTTCCACCTTTATTTATTTTCTGTCTGTGACTTCTAGTTCTATTTCCTTACAGACAAATGTGAGTTATTACTCCTATTAGCACTGCTGGGCTGTTGCCACCATGCTAGAGCAAGCTGGACTCACTCTGAGTGTTGTTAAAAGCTCTGCCAGCTGAGTGCATCCTGGGTTTCCTTCACAAACTATAGAGTTTCTGACTATGGGAGCTCACAAGCACAGCATTAATCTCAAGCCCTAGCCTGAAGCTTTGGTCATGCCAATATGAGATTTGGCAGGACCATCACTGAAATAAAAGATTAAGTTAAAATTATATGCAGTTATCCAACCTAAGCCACTGACTAAGAGACGAATCCATCTCTGATAAAGAACTGGCTATTTTATAATCAGCAAAGGAACCTTAACCAAGTTCATTCTGAAAATATTCTTCAGGTACTGATAAGTCAAAGGGAATACATTTTTTAAAAATTTATACTCCTGGATAAAGGAATTTATTATACTTTTATACTATAAGTTCAAGAATGATTTACTCACAATTTAGTAATAACTTTGTGAAAAGTACAGTAAAATGTGTGAGCAGTTTTAGTTATATATATTATTTGTTGGACTCTAAAGTATTCTACAGGTGTTTTGATATATGCCTGTTTGGGGTTAGCAATGTACTTTTCTGGATAAACATCACATAAGGATTACACATTTATCTTCTCACCAAAACAGGCTCCTCTAGTCCTCTAGTGTATGTAAATATCACTGGTCACCTTTTTCGCTTAAGCTAAATGTGATAGTTCTGACTTCACTCATTTGCTTTCACTTTCTAGCAGCCTCCCCGTGTTAGCCTTGCCACAAGGTCAGTCTTCTATTTGGTAGGTTTTATAAATCCTAAAAGTTCTAGTTCAAAAAAAGTTCTAATAAACCAAGCATGGATAATTTCATTCATTTCTTCTGAGGTTGCAGAATTTGCATCCATTTTTTCAGCAGCTGTCAAAACTGTTGCAAAAGCCTATGAACAGTCCACAAGGTTGATTAGCCTGCAACACTCTAGGTGCAATTTATATGCTATGCAGATGTCTGGGGCGATATTTGGAATGCACCCTTCTTTGCTTTTCAGTGCTTCATTCTTTAGATAATAGTAAGGATTGTTGAGTGCAGTATGGAGGGCAATTCATGGAGCAGCATCTAAATGCTCACGAAGGGCATGGGCAGCACTGAAGCGGACCATCTCATGGAGAGGCTGTGTCTCAGGAGGCAGAAGCTGTTCTCTCACTAGACAGTCATGAAGTTCACAATATTTTCTCTGAGTACTTCAAATTTGGTTTGCTTCTTACTTCTGCTTGACTCCTTCATTTCCAGTAAAGACTTCTGAAGATGATAGAGGTCTGTCTTCTGAAGCCCCTTTGACTGACCCAGAAGCATCTTCTTCCTCTTTGGTTTCATCGAAGCTCTGAAACTGGGCCAGGAACTTCTCTATTCTCTTAGCTGTGCTGCCAAGGTGATTTTCACAAGAAGATTTAAAAACCTTGAAACATTCCTCAAGTATGGTCATCAGTTCATCGTTTGCCAACATCTTCAGCAGCTACAAGACTGATGCATACTCCTCTGAATTCCGTATGTTCTTTTCTAAACATGTGCGGTACAACTCTCTGATCTGTCAACCTTGTGGATACTTGGGAAGAGAAGAGGTGAACTTATGAAGACATCTCAAAACCGGAAAGTAATTCCTATGATACACTTGAAGGTTTTCTAGTAATAATTGTGTTTCCTCCTTCAAACATCTCTCATTGGTCAAGAGCGCAACTTGCTTTTCTATGTACCTCCTAAAAGATGGAAGATGTCTCATGTTTTCCCATTGATTGTTTGATAAAAAATTTATTCTTCTTTTGGCTTCTGGAAGATTACAGCACAAGACACCTAAGGGCTGGGAATAGAAATGCTCTAATAGAGAAAGCTGGTCCTTTTATAAAGTTTTGAATTTAAAAATCATGATACAAAAAGATGTTAGTCAGAACCTGCAATGCTTTTTCATTTATTTTAAAGGGAAACTGAGTTGTAAGAAGTAGCTTATTGAGTACCATAGTCAGGTGCTCCTTGCAAGACAAAACTTGGAACAGTTCTATGCACAATAGAGATGATACTGCATGAGGAAACAATCGGCGGATGATAATAGATATGGCAATTCAAAAAATGAATATTAGTGAAAATTCATGCAGATGTTGACTGTTGATAATTATGAAGTCTTGCAGTACTTTTGTGGCAAAGCTTTCCATATCCTTTAAGATAACCACAACAGGAGGACACTGCCATTGGCTAGAAGTAGTCCTCTTTTTGCTTGGCATTTTTGGGTCTGTCTTCTGTGTGACAGTCATATACCAACTGGAAAGTGAGTCCATTGAATAATGTATCTTTCTCTGGGTGAGCTGAACACTTTCCCCCTCTTTGGATTTTATATCTACACAGCAGTTCAACAATTGTGAGATCAACTTTTGCAAAAGAAAATGTTTCATATCTGGACAGTCTTTAGTTTGCAATGAGACTACATATGGTGCGACTTGATTCTGAAGGGCCTCTGTTAGACTTCTGAATGTTAAATCATGATCTGTGACATTCACACCAAGAACAAGAGCAGCAGTTGGAATTTCTCTGAGTTTTATTTGACAGCCCAAGTCTCTTGAATTCTTCTGGAATCCAGAATGAGATTTTTGCAGAAATTCAATTAGATTGTCAAACAAGTTTTTATTTAATTCTTCTTGTAGTGGCTCATTTTCAGATTTCATTTGCTGCCATATCAACTAAGTTCCAAATTGAAGCTTACTGTCCTTAGACTCATTTTTCCCTTTGTTAAAATAGTCCTCCATTGGCACAGAGATCTTTCTCTTTTTGGAGTTTGGCTTAAACACAAAGCAGCCCTTAGACACTGAGGAAGTGGCTATGGTCCTACTGGCTCTGTGGATTCCGGATGCACCGGGAATATCTTTTGACTGTGATCCTGAGTGGAGAGTAGAAGAGTACAGGTTAAAGAGAGTACTGCAATTTCAGAACACTAGTGGATTCTATTGTCCTTTTATGATTAGACTTATTTCAGGGTCATATCAGGTAGTCTCCTGATGGTACTTGATAGGACACTTTAAGTACATAGATGAGGGCACTAGCATTTTGAGCTGCATGGCCTGGTCTTACTGATTTCTTTTAGACCAGCATCTTTAGTGAAGGTACTTACCTCTTCTATCACATCCTTCCATGTAGCCCACTTCCCAGTTACGCAGGTGCACACCTAATATCCTAAAACCCAAGCCCATCTAATACATATACCCTCATCTCATATACACCCTTTTTCTTTGGTCTTCCTACCTTTACATGTACTAGTTTATAATTTAGAATATTCTCACCATCTTTTTTTCCTAGGGATATCTCTCACTTCCTTTGAGACTCTTGGTTCTTCCTCTGACCTCCCATAAGACACTCAGTTTATAGCTTTATAATAGATTTTGCTTGTTATGTCTTCCTATGTAGAGTTTTTACATGGCTGAATGTACACAGTGGTTAAGGAAATGAATCATAATAGATATTCAACAAATATAACAAATAGATATCAATAAATATTCAACAAATAGATATTGGACAAATATTATTCAACATAATAGATATCAAACAAATATTTGTAAAATACATTAAGACAGTTTTTTTTTTTTAAAGTTATATACCAATCCGGGGCATGAATTAGCGTAATTTGTGGGTACTGGGATGGGGAAAGGATAGTAAAGATATGGCTGAGGTAAGAAGATTGACTACATACCTCTCTCTAACTTCATGGGGTGGAGACTTTCTTCTTTGAAGTTTTATTTAAGACGGAGTCTTGCTCTGTTGCCCAGGCTAGAGTCAGTGGCGTGATCTCAGCTCACTGCAACCTCTGCCTCCCAGGTTCAAGCAATGCTGCCTCAGCCTCTCGAGTATTTGGGATTACAGGTGCCCGCCACCATGCCTGGCTAATTTTTGTATTTTCAGTAGAGGCGGGGTTTTACCATGTTGATGAGGCTGGTCTTGAATTCCTGACCTAAGGTGATCCAACTGCCTCAGCCTCCCAAAGGGATACAGGTGTGAGTCACCATGCCTAGCCCTGAAGTTTTAACATATGATAAAAATCAAGATCAACACTGACATTGTCCTAAATATCATCTATCAACCTCTTATGAAATAGCAGTCACATTGCCAGTTAGTTTATCTCATTCTAAGCCACTACTTAAATTGTAAATAGTAATTCGTGTGAATTTGCCTAGTGTTTTATGGTTTCCTAAGTGCATGTATATTCTGTGATCATTGAAATTAGTATTGTATAATGGTTAACTGCACAGAGTTCAACTTTCCTTGAATTCTAATCCTGGCTGTATCATTTATTGACTTTTAACCTTGGGTAAGTCTATTAACTTCCCGGAAACTCTGTTTCCTTGACCACAAAATAGAGATAGAACATTTCTTATGGGGCTGTTGTGTTTATGAGTAGATCTCTAATACACACTACATATGTTGCATTTATTTTTGATTCACAGGAAGCAACAGGAAGTTGTGTTTATGAGTAGATCTCTAATACACACTACATATGTTGCATTTATTTTTGATTCACAGGAAGCACAGGAAGCAATTAAAAATGTTAATGATAATGTGGATAATCACCTTTTTTGAATTTCACATACAAGTCTGTGAAATAAGAGGAGATTTTATTATCCTCCACTTAGTGGATAGAGAAATTGAGACTGTTACCATTAAACTTCTAGTGCTTAAGTAACTTTCCCAAAGACCCAATTACAACTTGAAGGTAGAAATTTTATCCCAGGTTTTCAGATTCAGAATTCAGCATTTTCCCACTGTAATAGATTCCCTACAACCTAAAATAATGTCTCATTGTTCTTTCTTTGGTTTACTGCTCTTTGTAGACTCGGCTTAAGTTTGTGAAAGGCAAGTGTGAGGGAAAGGAGAGATTTGTGTTTAAATGAAATGCAGGTATGAAAAAAAATGAATTTAACTGTTCATCCCTACTGAGCAAGTTTGAAGAAAAGAAATTTTCCTATTCTCTGCAAACTATTCCCAGTTACCATGAACAGTCAGTGAAAAAAAAAATTGGCTCCATTACTTTATTAAGCATCTTTTGAAAGGATATCAAAAGAACTTCATTTATAAAATCTTGTAAAGGTATGAAAACATTACCAACTACAAAGATAAATGGTTGAAATGAAATGGGAACTGATCTTTTTTGACAAGAATTTCAGTTTGAGAACCCTGGCTGTTTTTCCCTTAAATGTACCTTCTGAGGATTTGGCATTAATCAAACCACATTTTAAATATACTGTTACATTAAGGAATGCACATTTGTCCTCAGAGATAATGTTCAGTCTTTTTTACTCTTTATCAAAGCACATTTTAATTGACTGGGAAATTAAGAAATACATTTCCTGCATATAATATGGAGAAATATGTTCACAAAAATAAATATTATAAAAAGAGGTTTATACCAAAAATGTACAGCTAGATCTAGTTGCAGAGCTATACAACTTGGCTCTGTTTGAGACTACATCTAGTTTAATGTAACTTGGATCAGTTTTAGCAACTAGCTAGCACTGTAGAGAAGACATCAGGATTTTATATACACATATATACACACATTGTGTATATACAGATATATATATATACACACACATATATATTTGAAGAGAAGCTATATATATATATTGCAGCAATGTTTACCCTCTTGACCAGGAACATTAGATGCATCTGTATATTAAAGTGTGACATGGAAGTAGCTCCTGTCCGAAAACCATCCTCAGTCTGTTAAGCCCTGTTGATCTCAGAGAGGTGATGGAGAAAAGAGAAGTCATCCCTCATTCTAAGACTTTTACTAAAAAGACTCCACATCCAGAGCATGGTAGTATATATCATAATTTTATTTTTAAAAGAGAGAGAAATGGCAGAAATAAAACTTTGCTCTTCTTCCTTTTAAAGATCAGAAATTCTAATCAGTTATGTTGAAAATTAAAAAATAAATAAAAATAATAGCATCAATGATTTATATTTGTATCATGCTTTACCGTTTTCAAAGTGTATTTATAGCCACCATTTCAAGTGATCCTCACACCAACACTGTTAAGCGGGATTTAAGTCAACACTACTCTGCTAAGATATGACTAATGAAGTAGAAACTATTACTAGTTCTATTTTACAAATAACATTTTTTAAAATGAGTTTCTGAGAGGTCAGATGATGTGCCCAAAGTTATGCTAATAAGTGGTCCAGCTTAAACGTGAATCCATTCAACTTGAATCAGAGTATGGTATTGGCTCCATTGGACAGTGAGATTGTTAAACCCCACTGCACTCGTTGGCATGGAAAGCCTAGAAGTCAGCAAAAGTCATTTCTCTTGTGAGTCAAAATGGCATACCCAGATTTTGACACTTTTCAAATTAAATGCTTTTCTATGTTACTATTGCTTATTGTTCATTTCTTTACCACATAGCACCCAGTATAGAATAGCATACAGTACATTTGGTTAACTATCCATCTCTCTCTTGAAACTTGAGTTACACACACAATTCAGGGCAAGGGCCTAACAGTTTATCATGTGTTCCCATTACAAGATTTAATAGAGTAATTTCTGATTCTCTTTCCAGCCTTAAGATGGCATCCAGCCAGAAGCTGAATGTTCCTCTACCTTCAGTAGACAGTTTACAACCTGAACCCCTCCAAGCATTAGTCCTTACTCTGACTTGAGAGTCAGCTCACACTCAGAATTCTGAGTTTGATGCCTATTTTTAAAGCTGAGGACTCCTCTTCCTGAGTTTTCCTACCTTTCAGCAGGAGCAAGGTGTATTAGTCTATTCTCACGCTGCTAATAAAGACATACCTGAGACTGGATCATTTATAAGGGAAAGAGGTTTAATGGATTCACAGTTCCACATGACTGGGGAGGCCTCACAATCAGGTGGAAGGCAAATGAGGAGCAAAGTCACATCTTACATGGTGGCAGGCAAGAGAGCTTGTGCAGGGGAACTCCCATTTATAAAATCATCAGATCTCGTGAGATTTATTCACTACCACAAGAACAGTATGGGGGAAAGTGCTCCAGTGATTCAGTTATCTCTACCTGACCCCATCTTTGACACGTGAAGATTATTAAAATTCAAGGTGAGATTTTGGTGGGCACCCAGCCAAACCATATCACAAGGGAACTTCTCTCTGCCTCCTTATTGACTCTTCTCCATAGCAGTCTGCACCTGTTAATCACTTCAAGAATGAACATCTTACCATTATTCATGTTGCCTTTGGAATTATACAAGTTGATTATCCTGCTGGTGGCGCTGTGGTGGAAGCGTTCTGAAAACAGGCACGTTTCCACACTAGGTAATGTTCTAGGTAATGTGAATCTCATGGCTGTTACACAAAGAGATAAATAGAGGCGGCGCCTTCCACTGTGTGCTTTAATCATTCAAACTGCCGCCCATTGCTGATATTGGGCACTTGGGCTGTTTCTTCCTAATTCATTCGTCTCCGTATTTTTCATTTGATACCCTTTTCCTTCTGATCTAATGTCTCTAGTCACTAAATTTACTTTCTCACAGTCCATTGATACCTATAACTTATCTCTACTGCAATTTACGTTTACTTTTCATCCCTTAACTCTGCTGATTTCTTCATCCACTTGCTTAACAAATATTCAAAGGTTCAAAATGATTTGACTTTCTAAAAATTAGTAAACTTTACTTTTAGAGAATTTTTAGGTTCACAGCAAAACTGAGCAGAAGGTACAGTGATTTCCCATATATCACCTAACAACAGTTGTACATAGCCTCTTCCTCTATTGATGCCCTGCACCACAGAAATACATTTTTTACAGTCAATGGACCTACATTGAGACATTGTTACCCCCTGAGGTCCATAGTTTACTAGGGTTCACTCCTGGTCTTGTACATTCTATGGGTTTTGACAAATATATGATGGCATGTGTGTGCCATGGTGCCATGGTAATATTGTACAGAATAGTTTCATTGCCCTAAAAATCCTCTGTGCCCTGCCTATTCATCCCTCCCTCCCCTTAATCCCTGCCAGCCACTGATCTTTGTACTGTCTCCAGAGATTTGCTTCTTCCCGAGTGTCATACCGGTGAAATAAACAGTATGTAACCTTTTCAGATTGGCTCTTTCCACTTAATAATAGGCATTTAAGGTTCCTTTATGTCTTTTCATGACTTAATAGCTCATTTTTATTAGTGAATTGTGAATGAATTCCGTTTTCTGTATCTACCACAGTCTATGTATCCATTCACCTACTGAAGGACATCTTGGTTGCTTCCAAGTTTGGCAATTATGAGTAAAATTTTTTTTAAAAACATCAAATAGGGGCCTGACACTCTGCTGGATACTGTTCCATAGACTCTCTTAATGATTCTCTGACTCCTCAAGATGGTTAACTATTTGGAGAAGTAAGGCTCAGAGAAGTTAAGTGACATGACCCAAATCACCAAGTTGGTGAATATAATTGTCAGGACTCAAATTCCATGTATTTTAATACAAAGTCCACAATTTCATCAGCTGCCTAGGGGAGGGGATGCATACCTCCCTACCACTCTCCCTTGCTAATGGTAGACGTTGCTGGTTAGCTACAACATACTTGCTTGTGAAGCCTAATTCAATACAAGCTGTCAATATTAATCAATTATCATTGGCATACATGATGAAACCTAATTGGCAGCCTTGCCATGACCATGGCATAAGCATTCAATCTTTGACAACATTTTGGCTAACACCAATGAAGTATGGATTTTATTATTAATATAACAGCCTAATTCAGGAAGAAACTATATATCCTTATGGTCCTTTTATAACTTTATGGTACGTTAGTAATGATTCCTTAATTCTGTTAAATTATTGAGATCCAATTCTTACTAGCCTTCTTCACTCCTATCTTCATGCCTATGCCTCACTACAGGCTGAATGTTCTAACACTGGACCTTTTTCCTTTACATGCAAATGCTTCCCACATATGCAAGTAGGAGTCGAGCTTCAGTTACCAATGCATGTGGAAGAAAGTGCCCATTATCATTAGGATTGTAGACCAGCAGACAGACATTGGAAAGCACATACATTCTAGACTGTTGTGTGTTGACAGGTTTTTACTTTTCCTTGAAGTTCTCAGTATATCAATGCCACCTAATTTTATATTTTCTGCTTTTAATCTATGACTCCAATCATGTCACTTACTGGGAAGGATTATAGTTTTGATGTCTGGGTTTATTTAAATCTCAGATATATCTATTGGAAGCCCAGTATTTTCTATACCATGCAACAGTTTGCTATGAAATGAGCAGCTTAAAACATTATACATTTATTATCTCATAGTTATGGATCAGGACTACAGGAACAGCTTAACTGTGACCTCTGCTCAGGGACCTACAAGACTAAAGTCAAACTGTTAGCCAGGCTTCATTGTTATTCACAGACTTGAATAGTGAAGAATCTGCTTCAAGCCTACTCAGGTTGTTAGCAGAATTGCAAGTGAGTCTGTCATGAGAGAGTTTTACATGATATAACTTAGTCAAGGGAGCAATATTTCATAATATTTTTTATGTTCTATTGGTTAGGAGCAATTCACAGATTCTGTTCACTCAAGGGGAGAGGATCATACAAAGACCTGAATATCTAGAAGAGGGGAGCATGGGACCACCTCAGTCTGTCTACCCCAAGAAAGTAGTTTAGGGTGATAGGAATAGAACCAATGAGACTCCAAAATATGAAATATTATTTAGAGAAACCTAGAATAGATCCTGATGACAACATGACCCAGAATGCCTGGGGAAAAGCAAAGTGTATGTGCATTCCCATGAATGACCGCTAGGTGCCAGCTACCATTCCGAGAAGGAGAATTCAAAGACAAGCACATTCTTCTCTCAGGATGACATTGTCTAGACCGGCAAATAAACAAACACAATAAATAGCAAAGCAGGATGTGATAAGTGCTATGATAAAAGTAGGTAAAATTACTATAGAAGCAAAGAGGAGGGAGATGTGATAGGCTAACAATAACCATAATGAAAGGTTTCCTAGAATAGGTAATATTGGGCTCTGTTTTTAAGAATAGAAAGAAGTTAGATCAACATATAAAGTAGGTGTGTGTGAGTGTGTGCATGTGTGTGTTTCTCATATGGAACAGACAAATGTAAAATAACTAAATACAGAAGGAGTAACATGAGTAGAGCAAACTTCTGAAATAATTGGATATCTTCAACAAAAATCTATAATCAATATGGCTCAAATACAGAGTGCTCTAGAGAGTGGAAAGTAAGGTTAGAAAGGTCAGTGAGAGCATAGTGAAGAACAGCACTGCTGGAATATGCCAGACCATTGGGTCCAGACTTTATTTTCAGAGAGTGGGAAATATTTAAAACATTTCACCAGATAAGATGTATATTGTACGTATGAAGTTCCCCTTCATCCAGAAATTTTTCTTCTAAAACTTAAGGAAATAGCTTGAACAAGTGCACAAGAAAGTTGATGTAAGAATGTTTCTAATTATTTTTTACAAAAACGTGAAAAGTTGAAAATAGTTGCATGGGAGGGTTTTAAAATACAGTATGTTATATCCATTGGGTGGACTATTGTATAGATCTTGTGATGACATGGAAAGATATCTGTAGTATGTCATTAAATAGAGAAAGCAGATTACAGAAAAATATGAAGAGTACAATTTTAGCAGTCTAACCACATGTAATTTTAGATGCATTAAAAATATGGAATGATAACATTCAAATCATTCGACATCCTCAGAAATTATATCCTTTTCATATGTTTCTGTTTGGTTTGAAGTTTTTACAATGAGCAAAAGCAATACAGGCATACCCATTTGGAAAAAGAATTTTATATCAGAAACATCACTGTAGCATATTGTAGGGATTGATATGGAAGAGTTTGTTAGAGCAAAAATTGAAGGCACTGTAGCAAAGATACACAAATTATAGTGTTTCTGACAGATAAATTGATTTTCCTGTCATGTAACAACTCAAGTAGCATCCAGTTCTGTGTCCACAAATCCACCAGGGTCCCAAGCTAACAGGGCAGGTGTCCTTTCCCCAAAACTGGTGTACAAGATTTTCCAGTTCTTGCCATTTCCAGAAAATGGGAAGGAAAAGGGAGAAAAGAGTCCAGGACAAGATTCTTTTGCTGAAATGACTTGGATCCTGTACACATCACTTCCTCTTATGTCTTATTAGTAAGGAGTTAGTTATGGAATTAACTGCGGGCTGGAGGAAGGGTTGACAATCAGCAATCTGCCACAAGGAGCAAAAAACTCTAAATGGGGGAAATTGTTTTGCAGCTTGATGTAATCATCAGGCTAAAAGATGAGTTTGTGCTTTTGTTGTTATTCCTTATTTTTAAATGAGCTTCAGGTGCATATAATTGGATTAATTATATTCCTTGTTTCAAAATATATGTTCATCGTTGGTTTATACAAGGTTCTCACTTGTTTGTTTGTTTATTATAAAATACATTGCTGCCCTAAGTAAAAATGAAATTGGTTGGGTTTTGCCACATAATAAATCATTCAAAACTCAGTGGCTTCAAGTAACAATGATTTACTGGTTCATGATTTTGTGGGCTGGCAATTCACCTGAGCTCACCTGGGTCATTCCTCTGATCTGGGCAGGTTTGGCTGGATAGTCTGAGATAGCCTTGTTCACAGTTGTCTGGAAGTTGTTGTGGACTATTGGTTAATAGTCAGCTGGGATTACAGAGGTGGTGGCGCCAGGTTTTTCTACCAGGCTAGCTCAAGTGTGTTCACATGATAATGACTGTAGTGTTCCTAGGAACAGCAAGAGAGAGCTAGCTCGATGTGCAAGCACATTCCAAGTCAGTGTCTATCATGTTTGCTCTTACCCCTTGGTCAAAGCAAGTCATTTTGCAAGCCCATAGCCAGTGTGGGAGAATATCAAGGGTGTGGATACACAGAGGTATGGACACCTTAGAGCCATTACTACAGCAACCTACATAATGGAAATCCTGTATCTACACATGTGGTCCTCCCCCATACTAATAGCTCTTACTATATTGTACGTAATCATAAGTTATTCACTTGACTATTGTATAATATTCCACTATATCCCACTGAATTAATATACCATATTTTATTTATCCTATGACATGGGAATGGTATTTGGGTCATATACAATTTTTTTTGCTACTATAGACAGTACCCCTGTGAACATTATTGGACATGTCTTCTCTTACACATATAAAAATATTTTTCCTTGGGTATATCTAGGGGTGAGATCATGAATATCAAATGTTGTGAAGTAATACCAAATTATTTTCCAAAGTGGTTATACCAATTTACATTCTCACCAGCAAAGTATAAAAGATCATATTGATCGACAATTCTCCATAACTGAGCATAATATTCAAAGCCTTCTTAAGTTTTGCAGTGAGATGAATACAAAGTCATGCCTCACTGTGACGTTGATGACAGCGATCACATAAACTGCCCTTGGTCCTGACCCTTAACAGCAAGACACTAGAGCCTGTTTGATTTCCTGGTCCCAATCCTCCTCCATCTCAACTCCATCTTCTCTGGTTTCTCTAACACCCTCTGTGATTTAAGGCTCACAAGGCCCCATGACCACCTCCAATATAGCTACAACATAAAGTTCCTTCCAAATCTGAAATTCTTATTTTTAAAATTTCTTTTCTTTCAAAACTTTCTTTCTCTGGCAAAACAACAGGAGGTTTGGAATTGGACAAGCCTGGTATGAATTGCATCTCCTGTACTTAACTAGCTGTGTAACCTTTAACAATTTACTTAAAAACATTTCTATGCTCCAGCTTTCTCCTACGTAAAACAAACATAACAATTCTCATTTTTTGTGAGCACTACATGTGGTGACATATGCAAAGAGGCATGCAACAAACGGGTGCTCCAATTTGGAAGTGCTGCTGATGACTCGGCACATCCTCCTGCTGGGTTCTTGGTTGAAGGAACCAGCCTACTACAGCATCAAGATTAGATAGACTAGCCTTGCCTGAGGTTAAATAGCTATTTCAGTATTCATTCATGTCAAATAAAATTGTGGCTCTCAAAATGATAGTCAGATCTAACAAATTCATTCAGCTAATTTTTGGACAAAGTCTCAATGATGATAATGTAGGTCATTAATCACTACTCCACCTGCACATGAAATAGGACAGATCTCAGTGTCAGGCATTTTCACAACTAGCATTAACAGCAAGGAAAACACAGTGATTAAGGTCCTTCAGTGCTGTTTTGCTCCAAGGAAGTGAGGAGGCCCAGGGGGATATATCAGGAAGTGTGTGTCCCCTAAGGGTCAGGAGACATGTCTTGCAAACCTGGCTCTGCTATGAGCATATCGGGTGATTGTAAAAATATGTTGACTTCTCTGGGTCAGAATTTCCTGAGAACATTGACAAACACACATTTGATAAGTGTTTGTTGAGTTGAAGTGAACTGTATCTGAAAAATGCCAATGTTGGACTAAGCCATCCCCAGTATTCCTGAGGAACCCCTACACTTTCACACCTCATTTGAAGCAGCAACTTCTGCATGAAGTCTTTTCTGACTGCTCCAGAGTGGCAAGGCCCTATTCAGGAGCACAAGCCTCCCATTAAAGATCTTTTCAAAGGACTCAAGACCATAAAGTGGTCCAATGATGTTTATGGGAGATACAAAGGTGGCCGTAGTTTCCCAAGAATCCACACTTATATCGCAAATGTCCGTTTGAGGCTGGGAATTTATGTATGGCCTGGATCCTGTGAATGGCTCGTGGTGAGTGAGGTACAAGCCCCTTTGCTGTATTCTACACCACTCTGCCTGATGTCACATGGATCTGCCTTAGGGATGAGTGGCTCTTCTCTGGGATAATCTCATTATTTGAAGTTAAGTCAGACACTGATGCTACAGAAACTTTGATTTGTGTTTAGAATATTTGTGTTAGAGGAATTGTTTAAAGGTTTGTCATTTTAACAGACCAAAACCCAGATAGGCATAAAAAGAACATTAAAGCATAACTATATCTCCTCAATATAGCACAATGCAATAAGGTTCTGAACCTGTAGCTCAAGACTAATTCCAGCTCTTCTACTGATAGCATGTATAATTTTCAGTGAATCACCCATCTTCTGAGCCTCAGTTTCCTCACTTAGAAAACGTAGATAATAATATCTGTTCTGCTTCTTTTGTGGAAACATTTGAAACTCAGGGAGATAATATAGTGGTGTTGCATTGGAAGTTGTTGTTACCTTGAATCATCTCCATCTGTCTCTGCAGTGGTTCTGGGTCCCCAGTTCATGGGAGCCCTCACTAATCTTTAACTGATGGGACACTGTCATAGCCATCATCTGGATACTTTGTGTTTACACAGCACTTACTCAGAGGAGCTGAAGGCAATGGGGCTTCTCTTCTGCACAATCCCTAGGGGTACTCTCATCCTGTAATGGCTCAGAGCTTGGACATATTTTGCAAGATAATCAGCTCAAACTCTCTTCTGCTTGGTTTCGGCCCATTTCCCCCTGCCACATTCCCCAGGACCAAACTTCTGTCTCCAACAGTGGGGAGAGCAAGACTAGTGCCAGATTATCTAATTACAGAAGCTAAGACTATTGCTGCCATACATGATGCAAATATATTTTGATCAAGGCCCTAATACTGATTTCTGGGATGTCACATTGCATTAGTAATATGCAGCCTTTTCTCCACCACGTGGCACGGGATGCTCACTGTCCCTTAAGGTAGAACCAGAGAGCTACATTCTGACTGTGATATGAAGGATACTTTTGTTCCTTTGCAGACATATACCATAGTGATTAAGAATATATATTTTGGATTCCAAGGGATTTGAGTTAGAACCCTATCTTTGCTATTTGTTAATTAGATAACCTTCCACAAGTCACTAAACTTCAGTTACTTTTTATGTACAATGAGCTAATAATATATACCCTCACAGGACTGTAAGGAGTATTAAGTTACCTAATTTATGTAAAGTATTTAATACAGTACTTGGCCCATAGAAAGAGCTCAATCTTAGTATGTATAATTATTACTATATTATCATGTAACTTATATGATCTCATTCCCAATTTTGGTTTCTGTTATATTTAAATCCAGTTTACTTTGTTAATTAATTGAACAATCACATATATGCCTTCTTGACGGGAAGTCTGATATCATCTCTTGAGTACTATTCTGGTATTCCATGTCTCTGCTATGAATTGTTCAAGAACTTTGAAGTGTATAAAAATCAAGAAAGGGCCAGGCGCAGTGGCTCACGCCTGTAATCCCAGCACTTTAGGGGGCCAAAGCAGGCAGATCACCTGAGGTTAGGAGTTTGAGAACAGCCTGGCCAACATGGTGAAACTCCATCTCTACCAAACATATAGAAATTAGTTGGGCGTGGTGGTGGGCACCTGTAATCCCAGCTACTCGGGAGGCTGAGGCAGGAGAATTGCTTGAACCTGGGAGGTGGAGGTTGCAGTGAGCTGGGATTGCACTATTGCACTCTAGCCTGGGCAACAAGAGTGAGACCCCATCTCAAAAAAAAAAAAAAAAAAAAAAGAAAGATAACCAGGCTGGGCACGGTGGCTCATGCCTGTAAATCCCAGCACTTTAGGAGGCCAAGGTGGGAGGATCACTAGAGCCCAGGAATTGGAGACCAACCTGGGAAACATAGCAAGACCCCAATTCTTAAAAAAAAAAAAAAAGAAGAAGAAGAAGAAGAGGAAGAGAAAGAATAATAATTAGCTGAACATGGTGGCACCCACTTGTCGTTCTATCTATTCAGGAGGCTGAGGTGGAAGGTTCATTTGTGCACAGGAGTTTGAGGCTGCAGTGAGCTATGATTGTGCCACTATATTCCAGCCTAGGCAATGGAACAAGACCACATCTCTGGGGTAAAAAAAAAGAAAGAACTCACCTGTCATGGCTTCTGGCAGCTGGTTTTGCACAGCCTGAGATTGCCCAGTGCCATAAGGATGAATGTCCTTGTGAACCCATCTTGGGATTCTTCACCCTCCATCACATTCTCACCATTTCCCCTCCTCTGAATTGCAAGGTGGAGGGGCTGACTAGGGGACTAAGGAATTCTCGGGTCTCTCTGTCATCTGGCTTCTAACTGGCTTCAGCCGATAGAAGGCACTGGGAGGAGATTAGAAGAAAGTGAAAGGAGCAGTCAGGCTGTTTCTCTCCCTTCCTCTTTGCCTCAGGCTCTTGGATCAGATAACACTTCTTATTTTCTTCATAACTTTCCCTGCTATTTCTGATCTCTGGATCATCCCACAATCATCTGCCTGACTCTTTAGCTACACGCCCATTTTCATAACAAATCCTCCACATTAAATTCTGTCTATCATAAAGACTGGAAGTGGTTTCTGTTTGTCTGGTTAGACCCCTACTGTTATAATTTGCTGGATTCCCTGCTAGTACTGTGGGGGCCTCCTATATTCACTCCAAGATTATAGCTTTCATTTTCCACATGTAGATGCTCATCTCGATTACATAAACGTGATACTAAGTCAGAGTTCCTGAGACCTGAGGAGACGCCAGTCTTATGATTGCATAACTAAGTGATGTCACCAGCCAAGAGCTCTTCTAAGGTACCAGCTAATACTGGTTACGGAAAATGAAACTGCACCTCCTCCTTGACCCATGCAGTGTTTAATCAGAGATGGTTTAATCACATACCACTCTATGCTATCACAATTCCCTGTTCACACTTCTGTTGCAGCACTCGACACTTTATCACTGTGTGTGTGTGTGCGCGTATGTGCCTTAGTTTATCAATGCACATCTGGTGGAAAATGAGCCCCTTGAACACTGGGATTATATCTGTATCCCATGGGTCTATCACAATGCCTACCTCAAAGGAGGTATTCATTATATGTTTAATAAATAAAGGAAAAAATAAACAACTGAGTGACATTCATTAACTAATGAGTAGAGGAATGAAAGAATAGATGAATAAATGAATGAAATTCAAGGAAACAAATGAAAGGGGAAGACAGGGGCATGCAGGATGCCTAAGGAAGTCACAGCATGGAGGTTCCAAGTCTGAGATTGTTGA
>NW_012103810.1:222035-242186 GCF_000951045.1 Mandrillus leucophaeus
TGGATTCCCTGCTAGTACTGTGGGGGCCTCCTATATTCACTCCAAGATTATAGCTTTCATTTTCCACATGTAGATGCTCATCTCGATTACATAAACGTGATACTAAGTCAGAGTTCCTGAGACCTGAGGAGACGCCAGTCTTATGATTGCATAACTAAGTGATGTCACCAGCCAAGAGCTCTTCTAAGGGACCAGCTAATACTGGTTACGGAAAATGAAACTGCACCTCCTCCTTGACCCATGCAGTGTTTAATCAGAGATGGTTTAATCACATACCACTCTATGCTATCACAATTCCCTGTTCACACTTCTGTTGCAGCACTCGACACTTTATCACTGTGTGTGTGTGTGCGCGTATGTGCCTTAGTTTATCAATGCACATCTGGTGGAAAATGAGCCCCTTGAACACTGGGATTATATCTGTATCCCATGGGTCTATCACAATGCCTACCTCAAAGGAGGTATTCATTATATGTTTAATAAATAAAGGAAAAAATAAACAACTGAGTGACATTCATTAACTAATGAGTAGAGGAATGAAAGAATAGATGAATAAATGAATGAAATTCAAGGAAACAAATGAAAGGGGAAGACAGGGGCATGCAGGATGCCTAAGGAAGTCACAGCATGGAGGTTCCAAGTCTGAGATTGTTGACGCTCATGCTTTAATATCCCACCCCAGAGGCCTGCATCACAAGTGTTTGAAAGAACAAATGAGAAATATGCAACCCCTTTTTAAAAGTTATGAGAGCTTTCCAAAATTATAAAAGTGCAATTCAAGTCCTGTTCCCCCAGTCTGCCTTCTCTGCTGGCTCCACCCCACTCAGCTGTCTCTCAAGGAAGGAGGGCAGGGGGCTAGCAGGAGACTGGTAACTAGGGATTGCCTACTCAGCCCTTCAGTCCTCACCACAGAGATGGCTGGGGGGGTCCTCTGTACTTTACAGATGATGAGATGTGCATAGAAAAAGAGACTTTAAAAGAAATTGTCCAAGATTCCCTAACTGGTAAATGGTCCAATTTGGATTTGCACTCACATCTCTGCAAAACCCAGAGAGTCGTTTTCCTACCCCAGTAAGCTGTCTTTACTGCAATGTGCAGAGATGTGATTTATCTATGCAGCTCAGCAGAGGGATGTGGCTGGCTGACTAGATATTACTAGACAGGGGACACTGCTTTGGAAAATGATGTACTCCATGAAATTGAAAATGGGAAATAATATATATACCAGAGATTTCTACCAGGTAGCTACTAAAAACCTCAGCAACAGAAGTGTACAGGCATACACTGTCTTTTAACAGTTTAATCCTCTTTTAGGTGTTTTTTTTTTTTTTTAGGCCAGTTGAATTTATCCTGGAGAAGCTGCCTGTGTTCCACCTGTCACCCCCTGGATTCCACAGCACCTGCCTCAGGAAGGTGTCCCTATCTATATCTGTTCCTTCCATGTTTGCCTGTATTTACAGGGTATTGGTCAGGGGACAAATGCCCAGACCGCTGTAAATGCTCTTCATCATTTCCTCACTCCCACTCTCATTCCCTCTTGTGCTAATTTGCCCACTGGTGCAGATCTTGCAGCAGTCTATGGTGATGGAGAAATCAGCCATTCATTCTATTGCTCCCTTACCCATTCATTCATTTGTTCCATCAAGTCCTCTTATGCCCTGGAGGTACACAGCACCAGTGGAGCAGGCAAACTTGGACACAGATAATTATGATATCATATTCAAAGAATTTTCACAAAGATAACAGGATATGGGAGCACTTGGAGGGAGCAGTTATCTCTGGCTAAGTGGAGGAATGTATTACTGAGGAAGAAATTTTCCAGTTGGTCTTAACAAACGAATTAGAGATGCTCCTGTGCAGAAGGAGAGAAAGAATGGATGCACGTGGGAAAAAGGTGTTGCATCCAGGTACAAAGGTTGGAGAGAGGATGGGATCATCCATCCGGGGCCTTCCTCCACCTTGTATGGAGGCAAGAAATGAGCCTGAAGAAAGTAGTTGTAAAGGCAGCTTGAACTCAATCCCATACACAGAGGAGGCCATCAGAGTTCTAGGCATGATCATGTGTCTAAAGTGCTACTGAGGATTTCTTTGGAAGGACCTACTGGAAACAGGCATTCCTCCTCCCTATTTCATTTTTCTTTTATCCTGAATTGCTGCTCCCTGCCAGTCACATGGTACCTACCTTAGAGAGCAGCCAGCCAGGGCAAAATGCCTAACTTCATCCCTGGTGGCTGCAGCATCTGCATTAAATCCAGAGGCCCAAACCATTACATGTTTTAGATGCAGCACAGCACAAGGGAAGAGTCCGAAAGCTGAGTCCTTACCCTAGTGCTTACAAAAAACAAACTGTATCTTCAGTCTCAACTATCCCACTTGAAAAGTTCTCACTTCTGTGTTTTTGATCACACTCCCCCACCCACAACCAGAATTCCCTTCTTCCTGCATATTCATCAGGTCCATATAAAAAGTTTTCTAAAAAGAGTAAAGGATGTGATTGTGCCCTTCTTTACACTCTCAGAACACTTTACCTCATGGAAGTCACTTCTGCCTGGTTATGTAGTCGTATGTAATGGAAGAGGATAGTCTTGCCTGGAATGCAAACCTCACACACCAGAGTCACCATCTCTACATTTCCTGGACCTAGGTAGCACCTGGCTTTCAATAGCTGCATAATTGCTGTGCAGTGACCTAAGCACAGACCTAGGATCTAGTCAGGCCTGGGTTCAAATCTTGACTGTAATACTTCCTAAGCACCACTTATCATTAATCAGATCATTTGACCTCTAATTCTCAAGCAGCATTGGCCGGTTAGAGATCATGGAGGTAAAGCTCCCACCCCATTCTCAGGACATGGTGGGGGCTCCACAAATGGTGTCTGCTAATAAATGCCCCCCCTTTTGCCTTCTCTCCTCTTTGCCACTTGCCACAAAGGAACTTATATTTTCCTGCTATACTGGTTGACTGTGGGATGAAAATCTAAAAATCAAAAATCTAAATAAAATAGATGACAGAACTCTCGCAGACCCTTTCATCCCCATGAAAAATGATCACAGGGAACCAAAGTACATAATCAAGGGGAGAGATAAATGTCATGCAAAATTTCCATCTCAAAATAAAAGGCAAGCTGCATCACATCCTTCCCCATAATCACATCGTAGAAACATGTGCAACACTGCATCAAGTCTAGAGTATATTATGAACCCCTGCAGACACAAAAATTTTGTGAGCTGTAGGTTGCAGAAACCCACAGAGCTGGGAAAGCAGAGGTTTAATGGTATTTTAAATGTTTTGACTATACAGGAGGCAGAATCTGCAGTCTAATCATTTTCAGAATACTTGATGCACTGTAGGCAACCATGGAACTTGCGTACTCCCCAGCAATCTGCACCAAGAATGGGGCAAGTTATAAGGGAAAAGAAGGGAAGGAAAGGGGATGGTAAGTATATGGAGCACCTACTATGTGTGTGGTACTCTCCCTCAGCTATTTCCCTTAATCTTCCCAGTATCCCTGGAAGGTAGGTTTTCTGAGCTACACCTCTGGGCTTAAAAGGTAGCTGATATGAGCTTCTGAGAGTTATGAGAAAAATAATTCTAAATCTCATTTATGTGTTAAAGTTAAATCATTCCATACACCCATGTTCACAGCAGTAGTATTCACAATAACCAAATGGTAGAATCAACCCTACTGTTCATCCATGGATGAATGGATAAGCAAAACACCATATTTATGTACAATAGGCTGGTTTTCAGTCTTAGAAAGGAAGAAAATTCTGACACACGCTACAATATGAATAAATTCTGAGGGCACTATACTAAGTGAAATAAACTGGTCATAAAGAAACAAATACTGTATGACTCCACCTATATGAGCTATCTAGAATAGTCAAATTCATATTTCCTATCAAGAGTAGAGTGGTGGTTGTCTGGGGCTAGGGGAAGAGAGAATAGGGAGTTTGTTAATGGACAGAAAGTTTCAGTTTGCAAAATTAAAGAGTTCTGGAGACTGGTTACACAGCAACATGAATATACCTAACATTACTAAATCATACACTTAAAATTGGTTAAGAGACTGGGCACAGTGGCTCACACCTATAATCCCAGCACCAGAGGGTGACACAGGAGGATTGCTTGAGCCCAGGAGTTTGAGACCAGCCTGGGCAATATAGTGAGACCTTGTTTCTACAAGAATAACTTTAGCTTGGTGTACACCTGTAGTGCCTATATGCTAGTATCATGCAATTTTGATTATTATAGCTTTGTAATATATTTTGAAATCAGCTAGTGTCATGCATCATTTAAGCAACATCTCATAAGCTACAGTTGTAAGTCCCTTTTCTTCCTTGTCCCTTTTTCTCCATCTTCTTTTCTCTTCTCTCCTTTATCTCTTCCTTCCACCCTCTCGTTCATTTGTTCTGAAATATTTGCTAGGGTAAAGATCCAAATATTAAAGTCCCTGCTTCCCAGGAGCTCAGAGTTCAGTGTGGGAAAGAGTTAAAGCAGGAAGAAGTGTCAATGTGTCAGTTTGCATGCCAGTATCATGCTGTTTTGATTATTATAGCTTTGTGATATATTTTGAAATCAGCTAGTGTGATGCATACAGCTTTGTTCACTTTGCTCAAGATTGCTATGGTTTTGTGGGGCCTTTTGTGGTTCCATATAAATTTTAGAATTTTCTATGATTGCAATTTTGATAAGAATCACATTGAATGTGTAGATCACTTTGGGTAGTATGGACATTTTAACAATATTCATTCTTCCAGTTCTTGAACGTGGGATATCTTTCCATTTATTTACATCTTCTTCATTTTTTTTTCATTGATGTTTTATAGTTTTCAGTATACAAATTATTCAACTCCTTGGTTAAATTTACTCCTGAGTATTTTTATGCTATTATTAATGGGATTGTTTTCATTTTGCGGGGGGGAAATCTTTTCTCGGTGGGAGGGGAAGAGTGTCACTCTGTCACCCAGGCTGGAGTGCAGTGGCACGATCTCTGCTCACTACAACCTCCACGTTCAAGGAATTCTCATGCCTCAGCCTCCTGAGTAGCTGTGATTACAGGCACTTGCCAACACGCCCAGCTAATTTTTGAAGTTTTAGTAGAGACGAGGTTTCACCATGTTGGCCAGGTGGGTCTTGAACTCTTGACCTCAGGTGATCTACCCACCTCAGCCTCCCAAAATGTTGGGATTACAGGTGTGAGCCACCATGCTGGGCCAAGATTGTTTTCTTAATTCCTTTTTTGGAGAGTTCATTGTTAGCATAGAGAAACACATCTGATTTTGTAAGTTGATTTTATATCCTGCAACTTTACTGAATTTGCTTATCAGTTCTTGCAGTGTTTTGCTGACGTCTTTAGGGTTTTTATAATGTATGATTATTTCCTCATCAAAGAGAGACAGTTTTACTTCTTCCTTTCCTATTTGAATACTTTCTCTTTATTTTTCTTAACTAATTTCTCTGGCAAGGATTTCTAATACTATATTGAATAGAAATGGTGAGAGTAAGAATCCTGGTCTTGTTCCTGATACTGAAGGAAAAGCTTTCAACTTTTCATTGTTGAGTATGAAGGGCTGGTGATATATGGCCTTAATTGTGTCAAGGAACATTTTTTCTGTACTTAATTTGTTGAGAGTTTTTATCATAAAAAGATGAATATTGTCCAATTTTTTTCCTGCATCTATTGAAAAAATCATCTTCATTGTTCTTCACTCTATTAATATACACTAAAATCTATTCTTATTTACACACACCTTTTTATTGATATTCTAGATGCACTGTAAGTTTTGATATTCAAGATGCTTTGGCACTAAATAAGCATACAGGAACCACCCCACTGTTCTTTCAGTGCAGGTAGATACTACCTCCTTGGATGGAACTGGTACTTGCCTGCATGGTTCAGACCCTTGTTTGATCACAGGTTTCTCAGGGATCCTTCCCTTCCCTTCCCTTCCCTTCTCCCTTCCCTTCTCCCTTCCCTTCTCCCCTCCCTTCCGCCTTCCCTTCCGCCTCCCCTTCCGCCTCCCCTTCCGCCTCCCCTTTCTCCTCTCCTTTCTCCTCTCCTTTCTCCTCTCCTTTTTCCTTTCCTTTCCTTTCCTATCAAGGTCTCACTATGTTTTCCAGGCTAATTACAAACTCCTGGCCTCAAGTGATTCTCCCAACTTGTCCTCCCTAAGTGCTGGTATTACAGTATGAGCCATTGCACCCGGCCAGAGATTTTTCTGTTTACCTACCCTAGACTAGATTCTAAATTCCTCTGGAGCCCGTGAGAGCTGCTCTGTGTCTTGAATGTCACATTGGCTTGATCAACCCGAGCCCCAACCCTTTTATATTTATTCACTCCAAACACACATTTGGGAAAGGGTACAGCACTAAGGAAGGAAATCAAGGCTCAACTAAGTTGCCTCAAATCACTGAGGAACAGTGGAAAAGTCAAGAATATAAAACAAAGCCTGTCTGGCTCTGAAACTTGTATTCTTGCATACGTACAAATATGTTTTTATAATCCAATGCCTTACACAGAGTCATACAGTCAATGTTGCTTTAATGGTTTTATGTTTCTTAGAGTAAAATACCTGAGTAAAATAAAATACCAATAACTTTTCATACATAATTAATGAATAGGTGTTTAGGTTCCTTTCTTATTGCTGAAGAAGGCACAATGAGGCATAGGGTAAAAATCCTTTTCTGTTACTAACCAGCAGTGTGACCTTGAGCAAATCATTTACCTTTTCTGGTTTTCAGTGATTGCTTCTGCAAAGTGAGTGTCTGTAACTAAGTGATCTTTGAGGAAATTCTTTATTTGTGCCTTTGGTAGCCCTAGCTGTAGCCAGTCTCTGATACTCCAAGACAAGGACAGCATGATGACCAGCGCAGGTCCCCTAACCCTTTTCACCATGGATGAATGCTCCTCTGGAAACAATGTCATTTCTGCAGAAAAGGGCAGGCTTTGTCAGGCTGCCACCCAGAATATCTTCTATCTCCTTACTTCCATGAGCAGAACAAATCAGTCTCTGTCACATGAATATTTCTTCTTTTCTCCCCAGACACAGCAATGTGGTCTTTACACTACAATAACTTTGAGTTATTTCACTCTTTGCTATAGTCAAGGGGATTCAAGCTTCACTCAATGTTATTTGGGCATGACATGGCATCATTTAAGCACTATCTCATAAGCTACAATTGTAGGTCCCTTTTCTTTCTCCATCTTCCTTTCTCTTCTCTCCTTTATCTCTTCCTTCCATCCTCTCATTCATTTCTTCTCAATCACTTACTAGGGTAAAGATCCGAATATTAAAGTCCCTTCTTTCCAGGAGCTCAGAGTCCAGTGTGAGAGAGAGTTGAAGCAGAAGTGTCCACTGAGAGTTTGTGCTGGTAGAGGGGAGGGCAGGGTTAGTTTTGTGGCAGGAGCTGAGAGAAACAGAATGGACATGTTTCCAGGACAACTGGAATGTTGAGATGGTGATGAAAGCTAGGGGGGATGTTTGCTAGGTTGATGGCAGGTGCCATGGGGGTAGGGAGGGCTTCCCAAGTGGAAGTTTCAGCCTATACAAAGGCACAGAGGCAGGATCACTAGCAAGAAGCACAGAAAAAGGGCAGGCTGAAGAAGCAAGCTGGGTTCATTGGCAGGGCCCTCTGGGGTGCCAGGGCTGCCTTTCCCCATCCTGCTCACCATGCAGGGGAACAGCGTTGCCTCTAAATCACTTTCATTGTGTGTGTGTGTGTATATATATATATTCTTTTTTAAAAAGGTCTCTATATATTCTTGTTATTCATGTGTACATGCATGCATGTGGGTATATGTCCCATAAAACACTAGGGGACCTGATTTTACCTATGTCTGTTCTGGTTAGGAGAGCCCACTTCCACATGTGAACTTATTCTGGGGCATGAAATTGAAAGAAGCAGGGCCTACCATGTGATGGGGATTCAATAAATATCTGCTGCACAAATGATGTTAAGAGTTAGATTCTTTCTACCTAACAGGTAGGTTTTCAAAGAAAATAAAGATTAGGAGAGATGGCATCTCAGGAGGCAGTGGTTATGGGTCAGGTCTATGAGTTCCTTTGCAGATGGAGAAACTCCACTTTGCCAGCCTAAGGCACAAGGAGACATGCTCAAGAGGGCAGATTCATAAGAGGTTGAATAACAGTGGCCAAAAATGTCAAAATGTTCCTCTTTAACAAAACTGTTGCTCACACTATATATCCCATATGCTGATGGCATTTGATATGTGGCTAAAGAAGAGGAGGAGGGGGTAGTAAAAGAAAGAGCAAGAGGGGACGATCAAGTAGAAAGATGACAAGTTTTATGAAAATAAGTATAAAGAGTGCTCCTGCTGGCACTTTGCTAATTAATAATAATGAAAATGATGGTAATAATGATTACAACCACAATAATAATACTGAGCACTTAGCAACTAACATGCACTGAATGCTAAGTACTGTTTTCTTTACACACCTTATTTAATTTCATTACTTCTCACCACAACCCTGTAAGATAGGCATTGATTGGTATTCCTGTTTTGTAGATGAGGTGAGTGATGCTCAGAGAAGTTAAGCAAGTTGCCCATTGTCACACAGCTAAGAAGTGGTGAAGCAAATATTTAAACTGAGATATGATTACAGCATCTGAATGTTTTACCCAGTTTACTGATCTGAATTTATGACTTATGGCTGAATACATTGACAAGTTACAAAACCTCTCTCAGCTTCAGTTTCTTCTTCTGTAACAGAAATCCCAAACTTATTTCTTTTGCAGAATGTTGTGACAATTAAAAATGCTGGTGGATAGGAAAGTGATTCAAAACCATTAAACACTTTATAGAGGGAAGGTGATATTATTGATATTACTGATTAAATAATTTTTGGAGAATCTGTATATTTTATATTAAATAGATGCAGCCTATATATTTATGTGGCTCTCCCGTGTCACTGGAAGAAAAAGGAAGGAAGAAATGTTGAACAGTGTATTATTGCGGGTTTACAGTCTTACGATGTGCCAGTCACCATGCCTAGCACCTTACATGACTGTTTTTATTTTTTACCTTTAAAAATCTATATGATAATTTTTAAGTTGTCACACCAACCCAATTGTCATCCTCATTTTGCGGATAAGGAAACTGTGTCACAGAGGAGTTAAGTAGCTTGCTCCAGCCCCAGCACTAGAAAGTGACAGAGAAGACTTTCAATCAGAGCAACTCAGACCTTTCCCTTAATTACTACATAGCACTGCCTCTCCAATCAGCAGAACAACAATTAAGCTGTTAAGATTTTCGTCAGAGTATACAAAAAAGAGTGCTGTTTATCCTTTTTAATGCAATTCACCTGACACACTTAGAAAACACTTTGGATGAACCAATTTATCCTGACAAAAGGAGAAGAGTAATTAGTTAATAACAATTGATTTGGGCACCCTCCATTATCCACAGGAGGCTGATCAATCAGTCAGCCTCCCTCCCCAGCTGTGCTACCCCTTATTCATAACTAATCACACCCCATACAAACATCATTAGCTGGGAGGTGCATCCCCGCTTCTTTTAAATTTGAGCTTAGAATCACTATCAGCCTCATCTGGTGGGGGAAAAAAAGAAAAATGAAGAAAATAAAATTGTAAAAAAAGTAGAATTCACCAAGCTGTTGAATACGCCAAAAAAAATCTATAAAAAGGCACTTTTATTTCATTGTCTTCAAACCTACCTTTGTATGCTGTCAGTTCTGTGATTAGCCAGCTGTTTAGTTAACTGGAGTATCGATCTGCCTGTCACACATTCTTTGTCTGCTGGGAACAAGGAAAGGTGCTGACCCTTCCCAGGAAGCTCTGGTGACAGGTCTGTAATTTGATAATCACTTATTCAGGAAAGATTTCACTTTGTTCCTTGATGTACATTCTGGCAACTGGTGTGCCTTTGAGGCCTCTAATAATGCCAACTTTCACCTCCTAAAAGCTTCCGTGCAGGATAAAGCAGAATAACACAGGAACCAATTTCAGTCTGTCTGGCTTCTCTTTCATGTGTTCTTACCAGAGATTAGAAGTTATTGTGGTTCCACTAAAAAAATAAATAAATAAAAATAAAAACTCTTTACTATGATTTGTGGTTTTTCAGAAAAGTAAAAACAGGCAAATAAACTTTTAGTGCAGAGGGTAGCCAGTTGTTCCCAACTCAGGGGATATTCTTAGATAAAGCAAAATGCATCTGTGTGGTAGCTATCAAATTCCCTGGCTTTCGTAGCAAAAGTGGCATGCTGTGTCCAGTTTTAAGCTCAAAGCTTGAACAGAGAAAAAGGAAAACATTATTCCTCCTATAGTTTTGTGGTCTTAGCACAATAGAATAGAGATGAGTGAGCCTGGATTTGTTGAATAGTAGGAATTATATTCCAACAGTGTGGGGTTTAGTAAAACCTACAAATATGTGTTTTATCCTGCATTTTCATTCTGACTGGTAAGCCTCTTGACATTTTAATAAAACTTATCATGGACTGCTGATTAAATTATATTTATCAAAGTATTGGCAAGGTAGTTTAGAATAGAAGGAAAATATGCAATTTAGCCTCAGACTATGAGTGCTAGTTACACAGTGAATTGTTTTGTGGCTTTTGTAATCTTGTTACATATTGAACCTCAGTTTCCTCCTCTAACAAAAGTGGGTACTACTGATATTGATGGGATGCCTACAAGGGTGCATGAAGCAAGACAATGTCTTCTCGTTCACTGCTGGAAAAACACTCTGGACCCCCAGCAACTCACCATGGTTCCAAATACCCTATCTGTGGGCACTGTCTATTTGTCCCTAAGAGAGCGCATGAGTGGACACATATGCCTCTATCTAATACCAGGTCTTCTCAGTGACCTTTTTTGTTCAAAGCTGTGTAGGGATGGTGGTAGGGATGGGGGACAGCAGTGACCTCCACATTTCCAGGTTGCACACCATTGGCTCATGCATCAGACCCGGGTCTAATCAATCTAGGACAGGTGGTCTGCTCATTTTTGCTTGAGATCTACATCCCAAACCACAGTGACTCCTCTGAAAGAACCTCATGGGGCTGGCATCTTCAGGAGGGACCTGCGAATGTGGCAGGCACTGATAGTTTCACAGACCCTCCAGGATCCTCATTTTTCCTTATTCCTTAGCCCCACTTTTCATGGCTACATCCCACTCTGCTGCTCTGTGTTGAGCTCCATCCAGCTTTGGGCTTACTCCCTGAACAGGACACAACTTTCATAGTCAGTCCTCAGGTTCACATACCCAAATCAAAGACAGCCAACAGCTCATCATCTCTCCTCTGCTCTTGGAAAGACTGGAGGAACACCATCCATTCAGGCCTTGAGTTAGCAGTTGCCCCCTGGGTGTCCCAGACTTCCCAGACAGGCTAGGTCCAATCCACAACATCCACTGTAGCCACATCTTGATCCTCCTCCTCCTCCTTTCCCTTCTCATCTCCAGTGAATGGCTCCTCCAACCCTGGAGACACAAAAACAGACCCTCGGGAGTCATGTTTAGTTCCTGTCATAAAGATTTGTTGATTCTTTCTCCTTAATATTTCACCACTCCAGTTCAGGCCACCAGCATTTATCAGTGGTAATATCACAAGGAATCTTCACTGGGTTCCTTGATTCTTGCCTTTACAGGTCACTACCTGACTGAAAAGCCTTTGGTTACTTCTTGTTAGCCTCAGGGTAAAACCTACCCCACTTGGAAGGGTTTACAAGTGTCCCTACAATTTAACTCTCCACCCCATAGCTTGCAACTTCTCTCCTCACATCTTATCCTCTTGCAAAAAAGAACCGAAGCACGGTGTCAAATACAGTCTCCTCTCCTTCACTCAGATGTCCCTACATGCAGATCCCTCAGCCTATTTATTTGTTTATTTAAAATTTTTAAATGGTATGTACTATACACAAGATGTTTCACAAATGTTACCTCATTGAAACATGAAGACTATACTGTGGGGTAGTTTTATAGGAAACTGGGACAAAGAGAAGAGAGAATAAGCACCTTGCCCAGGGTGATTTATCTAGTGAGTAGCAGAGTCAAGGTCTTTAACTCAGGCAGTCTGCCAAGAAATCACTCCTCTTGTTGTTGTAGTTCACCTAGTTGCTACTTAATATTTAAAAGTTAACCTGCATATTATTAGCTTCTAAAGGAGGCTTTACCAGGTCATTTTTCTCACAACCATTGAAGGTTTAATATTCAATCTTCTGTATTCTCGTATAATTGTGTCTATATGTATCATACAGAATATTATGTTGTATAATCATAATTATCCTTTCATTTATTTGTCTCCCTCCAGAAACTACCATACATGCACACACACCATCAGACTGTGAGTCCCTTGAAGGCAGAGTTCTTTTTTTTTTTTTTAAGATGTTGGTTGGTTGGTTGGTTGGTTGGTTGGTTGGTTGGTTTGAGACAGGGTGTCACTCTGTTGCCCAGGCTGGAGTGCAGTGGCACAATCCTGGTTTACTGCAGCCTCAACCTCCTTTGTTCAAGTGATCCTCCCACCTCAGCCTCCCAAAGTACTGGGATTACAGGAATGAGTGACCATGCCCAGCCAGCAGATGTCTTGTTTTATCAATGCTTATTACCCACAGAGTGAATTCCAGATAAACCCTTCATAGTATGCCCTCAATGAATGTAAAAGGCCCTCTGTGTATATGCTATGCATTCTAAACTTGCAACTACCTTGTAACGATTATTTCACCAAGAAACATTGTGACTCACTCCAACGTGGTCTGTGTAATCTTTAAAAGGGGTTAAATGTATTTCACACACATCAGGATTCTAGAAGATTTGATATTTAACACACTAGGGCATTTGACTCTACCAAATTAAAAGTGTAATATGTAAACTTTAATTATAACAAAGAGATTTTATACTGACATTGTAAGTTGGTTTTGAGTTTATCTTTTACTTTATAATTAACAATTTAACTTTGTGGTTTTTAGAATGAATACCAAATAAGAAAGTTTTAAGCAAAAGAAGAAAATGTATAACTTGTCCAAACTCACCAGAATCAAAATGCTTACTTTTTATTCCTGAAATTATTTAGGAAAATATTTACTTCAATATGACTTTCAAATTTAACTGCTTAAATGTAAATTTAATGTTACATAGATTTTTTTTCTTCCATTCCTTTGAAGGTTGAGTTCCTGTCTTTATTGGAAGCACTGTGGGAGAGGTACAACCTTTGAGTTGCATAGATTTGTAGTGAAGATACAACATATGTACAAATGCCTAAAAAAGCAATTAACATGTGCAAATCAATTCAGAGTTTTCACAGAATCTGACCATTGTTCCCTCACCTGAATCTGTATGTCCTAGGAAAGCTAAGCAGAACAACAACAACAAAAAACCAAATGAGGCAAACTGGGGCTCCAACATGTGGCAAAGCTGACCTAAGCTTCATAGATGGAAAGTGACAGGTCCTTGTTCTTATACTACATTTTTGGTGTTTTTTACTTCCTCCCTTCTATAATGAGGCAACCTGTAATAAAAAAAACAGACACATAGTGTTCCTTTACCACTCTCTTCAAACTTAGTTGTGGATGGAAATAAGAAAAGTAGTCATAATCATTAGACGGAGCTTTATAGTCTATCTTGACACTCTATATCCATTTTCATAAAACTTGCCCTTAGCTTATAGATGTCTAAGGATTACTCTCCATTCACAGTGTCACAGGGTAGCAATACAGTGGCAGTTCCATGTCATACAGTCACATTCAAACTGTGGGACCTTAATCACACACCCTTGTCACTGCCTAACCCACTATCCCCTGCCTCAAATACCTGAACCAGGACAATTCCTCTTTTATCACACAAACTCTTACATCAATATAGTGGAACATTATTCAGCAATAACAGGGAATGAACAACTGAAACACACAGCAACATGGATTCTGGATTAACGAATGTATTATCTTAAGAAAGCGAGAGAGGCTAGACTCAAAATGCTATATGATTACATTTACACAGAGAATCATTATTCTGGAAAATGCAAAACTAAACAGACAGAAATCAGATCAATGGTTGCCAGGGAAGGCAGGTGGGGATACAGGTAGATTACAAAAGGATACAAGGGAATTTAGGGGGTGATAAAACTATTCTATATCTTGACTGTACGTAGCTACATGACATTGTGTTTGCCCAAAACTAAACCTTGCAAAACGATGAATTTTACATTGTGTATCTCCAAAGAAGAAGAAAAATCCAGATCTTTAAGGTTGGTACAGGTTGAAGAATCTTCATGATGAGTTTAGGAGTCTGACCTCAAAGAACCTCTATTGTTTCTCTCAGGGGTTTCTGACTGTAGTCAACTCCATTTGAACTCAGAGGGGAGATAACCCTTTTTTAAGATAGAGTCACTGTGTAACATGGCATGTCTCAAATCACTTTCCTGAATTCTAGATAGTGATTTTTACACCTAGTGTGCTTCAAAAGAAACACCTGAGGGAACTTGTTAAAATGATTCTGGTTCCAGATATTCTGATTATTTAAGTCTGAAGGGAGGCCCAGGGATCTGTGTTTTTAAAAAATAATTGTGATAGATAAGATTTTACTACACTTGGAGAAGCATTACCTAGAGAATATAAAGGGAAAATAAGCTAGATAGTCTCATTTATGAAATACAGTATAATGATTTGCACACTGTGACTTCTGTGACATGGTCTTCCCAACCTCTTCTGCCAGAAGCTGCCCTCTTCTACCTCTGAGGAGTGTTCATCCTAAAAGATGAACACAGCAAGAAGCAGGGCTGTCCATTATTGACAGGCTAAGACCTTACTCCTCATTCCTGGTTCCTATATGAGAGGTTTCTTTTCCCTGGGATAGCTAATATAAAGACAATACTTTGCCCCTGTACAAGGGGGTGTGACCTCATTAAGCCACCCATATCAGAATACAGTAAATCTAACGTGCACCTTGGAGGGATATATACATGACCAGAGGTCATTGTATTCCAGGGAGAAAAAAAATCAAGGCAGAAGTAAATCTTGAAAACCCTTGGTCTTGTCATTGAAAGAATACAGACTTTGGGGAAAAAAAGCAACTTCAGTTGTATTCTGTCTCTGTCTCTGGCTGTCCATGTGACATTAGAGAAGTCACATAAACTTGAACCTCAATTTTTTTAATAATGGAGATTATAAAACCCACCTTGTAAGAATTATACATAAGTTTTGGGAAAGGCACATGGTTTTTTTTTTAATTTCTTTACTATATTGTTTTTATTTAGGCATAATTCATATATAGGAAAGTGCCCAGATCTTAAATGCATAGCTTGATAAATTTTTGCACAATAAAAACCATATAACTATCACAAAATTTAAATATATAGAACATTTCTGGCACTTCAGAAGGCTTTCTTCTGTCTCTTTGTGGTCAGTAACCTCCAAAAGGTAAACATTCTTTTGGATTCTATTACCCGAGATTATATTTCCAACTCGTAAGTTTTTGATAAATATCAACGTCATTTTTATGACACAGGGCTAGATAAGAGTCACTAAACCATGAGCAGATACTTCTTAAACAATAACCCCATTGGAGAGCTTGTAAAAAGATGTCTGAAATCAGTGACACATTCGAGGTTGCTTAAAGCATCCTGGGAGATCTTAGGAGTGAGAGGAAAGGTCATAATGCTGGGTTCATGAAAAGAACAAAAGTGTTCACCTTGCTGTAAATCCATGTGGAAATGAGTCCAGCCTGAGTGAAAAATTGTATCTGACACTTAACAGAGAAAAGCATTGAGGTTTATGTAGATTATTAAGGAAAGCAGACAGACAGATGCAAAGCTTAGAGAAGAATATTAAATGATTTATGTGATATGGCATATGAAATTGTGCAGTAGGTTAGCAGCATTGTCTGAGCTTCCATACTCATAGCCTTCATGATCTGTCTCAATTTTACCTCCAAAATGAGTATTTTAACCATTATTCCCTTCTCCAGTTTTTCCAACCACTACTCTTCTATTGGCCTAAATGGTCCCATCTTAAATCAACCCACCTAGTCCACGGGATGATTACTCTCAAAACACATCTGATCATGTCATTCCCCTACTTGAGAACTTTTAATGACTATATTTCACTTGAAGGGTAAATTCCAGTCTAAACACAATGTATAAGCCCACTGCTTAACTTCCTTCTGATCACTGCATCTGCAATCCAAACACCCCCTTCCATTCATTCTAGACTAGCCCTTCACTACTGTTTTCTATGCTTTGGGGCTTCCTCAACTCTTCTATTACTGCTCTTCCTGTCCCCTAATAAAATCCTAATCCTTTAAAATAAGTTCTTGACAACTATCACTCTTCTGCCAACACTTCTCCCACCTGACTCCTCTTTTATCAGACAGAATCCGGTTTGCTGCACTGTATCTATCCAAGGCCTTACCTTTATATAAGTCAGGTAGCCTTTGTCACACTGTTCTGTACTTACCAGACTGTCATTGCCTATGCTGGCTCAGCTGTGAGGCAACTTCAGGAAAGAGGAAGAAACTGGGGATAATCTGCATTATATTAAAGGAACTGAGTGATTCTGGAAGCTGACTTCCCAGTAGGAGCCACCTGCCCAAATCTCAGGTTCCAAGAGTAGGTGGCAAGGATCACAAATTTGGCCTTAATGAGGTTTGGCACCATTCTTTGAAGGGTTTAACTGGTGAGTAGGACATGGCAGTTAGGATCTGTAGATGGAGGTGTGTGGGGGCAGAACTCTAGGAGGGCTCTCATGACATCAACACCCAAACCCCCACTGTACATGCCCAGCATAACTCTCTGGATGAGTGTGATTAATTTTACTCTCATGATTGGGTTTTGTTACATGGCATAGTCATCCATAAAATAAAGATATTACCGGGTGGGCCTGACCTAATCACATGAGCCCTTTAAAAGCAGGGTGATTTCTCTGGCCACAGAAGGGGATGTCAGAGAGATTGGAATAATAAAAGAAATTGGATATTCAGGGTGGGGCTCCTACATTGCTGGGTTGAAGGAGCCCACAAGGCCATGAGAATGGCTCCTAGGGGCTGAGTGATAGCTACTAAGAGAGTGAGGACTTCAGTCCTGCAATTGCAAGGAAATAAATTCTGCTAACCACTTAAGTAAGCCTGGAAACGAACCTTTTTCTAGTAGAGCTTCTAAATGTGGAAGCAACTGGCCAACACCTTGATTTTAGCCTATGAGACCCTGAGTAGAGCGTCCAGCTAAAATCTTCCAAAATCTTAACTCATAGAAACTGAGATAATAAATGTAGTGTTTTAATCCCCTAAGTTTGTGGTAAATTGTTATGCAGTAATAGAAAACAAATGCAGGATGGTATTTGTAGTCCAGCATGGTAGGAATTTTGTCAGTCTCCATGATATACCTAGAGTGGTCTAATGCTGAGCTGACAATTGAAGGTCTAGAAAGCAGTCCATGATCGAGAAGAGGGACTGGCCTGAGTTATGTGAGTTAGAAGCTCTGGGTAGGGCTTTAGCTCCACTTTGAGACTTGAGGTGCATTCAGGAAGCATAAACTGAATGAAAGGTGAAGAAATAAAAATAAGTGGAACTGAGTTCACTTTTTGGATACAGGAATGCTTAGGATTACTTTAGACATGGGGAAATCAGGTTACAGCAGCCAGACTAATGCCAGAACCCACCGGCTGGAGACACGGAGGTCTTCCCTTTCCACCAGTCCAGGCTATCCTTGGCTGAGTCAGCTGTGTAAATATTTTCAGTGCTAAAGAGTGGGGAGGGCTGAAAAAGATAAAGACTGACAGTCTCTGCCCCCCACTGGAGTGTAACTTTAAAAAAAAAAATTATTTCTAGAGGACTATATCTCATTCCTCTTTGTGTCCTTAGCATCTATAGCAAAATCTGGAACAAGTAGGTTCACACTGTTAGTCAAGATGGAATTGTAGAAATCCCATGTGTTGTAGAATTGAAAGTCACTAAATGACCCCTTTCATAATTTATGAAATTATGACATAAATTATGTCCCCTTTCATAATTTATTGTGCTTTAATGGAAAGGCTATGAGGTTTGTAGCCAGACAGACATGAGTTCAAGTCTTGGTCACCATTTTTAACCTCCCTGAACTTTATTCTCCTGGGTCCCTGCTGCTTTCTGGGTTTTTGAGATGGGCAGCACCAAGCAGGAAAAAGAGTTTGTTTACTTATAGCTGCTTCAGTCAAACCCATCATGAGCTTTCAAATTGAGGAGCTGCTGAGTTAATCCAAGAAATAGTGTTTTAATCAGAACAAATACGTGGGCTTTGTTGATTCTCCTGCATCTAGATGGCACTTATATTCTTGTTCTTTTAAGGTGAGGCTACAGCCACATGAAATTATGGGCTTTAAGACATCAGCCACGGGCATAGGAAGAGCATAGTAACTTACAATTGTTCCAGTATCCACTAAGAACTTTGCTAGTTTCTTTACCCTAGGTAAATATGTGAACTAGGGTCAGTTGGTAAATCACTTCAACTCAATTATCTCATCCATAAAGTGGGGATAAAAATAGTATCTGCCTCAGAAAATTGCTGGGCAAATTGGGTTAATATTTGTAAAGCATCGTGGTACTATATAAGCTCTAAATAAATAGAAATAGCTCTTTATTTTCATGACAACCCATAGAGTTAAATGTTACTATACCCAATTTGTCAGCAGAGAAATCAGAATTAATAGAGAAGGTAGATTTATATTAAAAGAGAAGTAACCAACACAAGGTAGCATGCGTGTATTTATACATGAAAAATCAAGCCTTGATTAATATCAAATCATTACACATTAGTTCAACACCTGTTGAATACAAAGCACTGTAAAATGTAATCATATTTGCCATCTCTAATTGTAATGTCGAAAATGGTGCAAACGCATTCATTATTGGGCTTCATTTTGATCAATAGAAATCAATATTTGGAATATAAATCCTAGGAGCCAATGTCAGTTTCTTCCTGGAACTCTAAGCTGAGCACTTGTAGGACAAGAAAACAATAGCCTATAGGTGGCCAGTTGTCCTGTACAAAATAAAAAACAGACAACAACAATAATAAAACCCTACAAGTTTTATCCCACACACCTTATTAGGATTCGTTTCCTATGAATATCAGCCACAATATCTTAAACTGTGCAAAACATCACAACTATTATGAATACTAAAGAAAGAAATAGATATACTTTTATATATCTTTTAAAACAATAACTTATTAGGCTGTTCTTCACTCTGAACTCAAGGCGCATGAGTGAGCCTGTTTATGTGTCTGAGTCTCAGACAACTCCCTCAGACACATTAGTGTATGGAGCTAGGACAGGAAGGTAACACCAGCACTGGCCGGCATTAGTCCTGAAGTCCATGGCTGCCAGTGGCACTGCATCCAGGTACTGAACAAATATTCACTCATCGGTTCATACATTTATTCTTCCATTCAAATATAATCTGTACCAACCATATCAATAAAAACAACAAAATCTAACCTCTATGTGTCAGGCACCATGCTAAGCACTTTCCCTGCATTATCTCATTTTATCCAAGTAATCACTCCCTGTAGTAGGTAGTACCATTTTCCACACTTTAGAGATGAAGAAACCGAAGCTCAGAGAATGTGACTGTCTCACCCAAGGTCATATAGCTAGTAACTGGCAGATCCAGGAATCAATTTTGTTTTGTTTTGTTTTGCTTTACTTCAGTGCTTACTCTTTACCTAAGCACATTATATATTCACTTATTAATACATTTACTCATTCATTCAACAACACTGGGGCCTACTAAGTGCCATGCACTGTGCTCAGAGCTGAGGAAACAACAATTATAAAATCTTTGCTTTTGGGGAGATTACCATGGATTCAAATAACAACGCAAGGTGATATTAGACTATACCAAATTATATTGGATTAGATTAGATGGACTTGAAATTGAATTGAATCAAATTGAAGTCATGTTTATGTCTTATTCAGAACTGAGAGGATAGAAATAATAAAGCTCTCTTGCTCTAGAAGTGGTCACCATAAGGAAGTGAATAACAAACCATTCTTGAACTCTTAAGAAAACACAGTGAATTTGTTTGAGTTCTTTGTAAGTTCTGGATATTAGCGCTTTGTCAGATGAGTAGATTGCAAAAATTTTCTCCCATTCTGTAGGTTGCCTGTTCACTCTGATGGTAGTTTCTTTTGCTGTGCAGAAGCTCT
>NW_012103810.1:243766-299692 GCF_000951045.1 Mandrillus leucophaeus
GGGAGGGGGGAGGGGGGATGGATTGCACTGGGAGTTATACCTGATGTAAATGATGAGTTGATGGGTGCTGATGAGTTGATGGGTGCAGCACACAGCACACCAACATGGCACAAGTATACATATGTAACAAACCTGCATGTTATGCACATGTACCCTAGAACTTAAAGTATAATAATAAAGAAAAAAAAAAAAGAAAACACAGTGAGACTAATCTGTAAAGGGCAGCAGAGGCAGTTTGTGTGGATGCAAAGAACAACATCTGACCCTGTGGTTCGACCTACAAATCTGCGCATTCATTCTGCCAACAGGACCAACCACTGAAGTTAACATTAGGATTTCAATAATATGTTGTGGTCACTGTTCTCAAGGATCCTTATCCTAGGGGTGGACAGGTAAAGAGGGAAGTCCAAAAGAGTGTTGGGCTTCAGGATGTCTCTCTAATTGATTATATTCGAGTTGAGTGAAACCTGGAGGATAAAGGGTAGGGCGAGGAGAGCTGGCATATGAAATGTTTTGGCATCTACATTTTTGAGAAAATTATACAAGAATGAAATCAAAGCTCCAGCTCTGCTTTGATGCAATAACTCTGATGTCCCAGCAACAGTGAGGACTTTACAGAGAAAACATCATTCTGTTTCTGTTGTTTCAATTTAATAGTTATGTGACCTTGTACCAATTAGTTATCCAGTGCCTAAGTGTTCTCCTCTGCAAACTGGGTCCAATAACATCTAATTTAAAGAGCTTAATGAGAATTAATAATGATCATGTGTGCAAATATACCAGCACATTGCTCGACACAAAGGAATAGCTCACCAAATATTAAATATAACCTCCATTTCTATTATGCACTAAAAAATCGGCCACCAGAGACCTAGAGGAGTATCTGCTTAGCATCTCCTAAACTACATTCTATAAAACAGGAGATCTGGGGACAAATATGTTTGGAAACCATTGTAGACTATTGCTCTCACTCCTTTAAGAGTCACAGTGGATACCAGCATGTAACAGTTCTGCATTACAGAAACATCTTCAAATTTGTTTTCCCTGACGTTGCTGTACTTTTTGATCACTAAAGCCTTTTATCACTGAATATTAGGTTCTCTTTGTCACATCACCCTATTATTTTTTGCTTTATTTGTTTGTTGTATTAATGAATGAACAATGAATGAGTGAATTTCATAGAACTATTTGATAAAAACAATGCTACCACTTACTCCCAAATTTGATATGTTACGATATTAGATACAAGATTCTAAAAGAGCTCTTTTAACAAAAGTGGATATTCTTTTAGGAATACCTGCTTCTTCTAGCGAGTTCTTGAATCTCAGAGCAGATGATTTTTCTTTCCTCCTCATCTAATTCACTCTTCATGGCGAATTCTTAAAAGCTGAGTTATCTCCATTACTATTATGGATTGACTTGTATTATTATTATTGCTTTCGTTGTTGTTAGCTGTATATTCTCAGATGTCCCTTTTGTGAATAGAGATTCAGAGACTTAAGTACTCTCTGGAATTTAGCCCCTTTCAAGACCTAACGAACATTTGAGATAGGTCTTGAAGAGTACTATCTTGATGTAGAAAGGGGGCAGGGCACTCTCTGTTGCATTTAGCACCTTAGTAGCAGAACTCTTGCACTATTACAAAGCATTCTTAACCCAACATTTTCTGGGAGGTTATTAAGAACACTGAGAAACAGGAATCTAGGAGGCAGCAGAAGCAAAATCTTGGAACTACTTGTTCTCATCCTAGTACTGTGATTGATTGGCTGTATGGTCATGGGGAAGTTAGTTATGTTATCACTTCAAAACTCAGCTTTTTCAATTATGAAATCGATGTGGTAATACCTGGCCTGCCCATTTCACAAAGCTGTTTTCAGGCTGCATTAAGAAGTCAGAGTGCTGAAAACTGCAAAATCTCTAGAAATCCTAAGAGAAAGTAAAAACAGTACCACCCCCATGCCCTAGATAAAGAAAATGAAGGAAAACAGGGTGTCAGTCTTGCCCAAAGTCTCTCAGCAGCAAGATCCTTTCTTTGGGCTTCCTGTTGGCTGCCCCAGTTTGTAACTTCTGCAGCTCTGAGGCTGTCTGGCCAGCTGCACAAAGTCATCCTCGATTTCCCTCACTTCCTAAACTTACAAATCCATGCCATCACAACATCCCATAGATGAAGTTTCCTTCCCTCCCCTCTCACCTTACACATTACTTCTGTCTTAGTTCGGGTCTCTATTTTTCTCATCTGACCCTTTTGGTGCATGAACTTACACTCTGCCTCAGAACTGGGAAGCTTCTTGTCCATTCTTCACACTATGGTGGCTAGAGTTATCATTCCAAAGAGCATATCTAACCATACTCTGTTCCCTGAGCATGCTCTGTCAGACAACCTACAGCAGGAAAGAGGGACACTCAAATGGGTAACTGAAGAGTTTGGTGCATGGGCAAGTGACAGAAGTATGGGTAGAGAACTTGGAAGGAGTTGTGGCTGTGGGAAAGAAGCTGCCCATCAGAATTTTGGACCTCAGCACAGGAGCACAGACATCACCAAACCCTGGTTCCCCAGGGAGTAGCAGGAAAAATAAGTCCTAGGCACTATCTTCTTACCCTTTGCTTTCCTGTTGGTGCCCCCTATTGGTCAAATACAACAGGAAATCAGAGGACAAGGGAGCTTGAGTAACTAGGTTTGGAAAAATCATCTTCCCAGAGCGCACAGTAGGGAAGGGAAGAATAGAAATGGAATCTGGAGAAGCAAATGAAAACATCCAGCGTGCATGCATTCGCTTGTGTGGATCCATGACTTTACTCAGGAAATTCCTGCTGCCTTTCATGCCCCTTTTCCTAGAAAACTATAGACCCTATAGTCATCTAGAGATCCAAATCCTAACTATGGCGTGTTCTTAATTCTTACCTAACTGCCATTTCAACTGCAAAACTTTTATTTACTACCCTCTATTAGAGCTAATCACTCTGTTGTGCCCCTCAGCATTTAGGCTTTAGAGATAAAATGGTTGAGTTGAAATTCAAGCTCTGAAACTTGTTAGCTATGTGAGTTCAATCAAGTTATTTAGCTACCCAATACCTCAGTTTCCCCATCACCGAAATGAGGTAATTAATGACATTTTCTGCAGGGATTTGTGATGATTGCATGGTATGTGTTTAATCCCTATGAAACACCTAGACAAATGTCTGCCATGTAGGAAGCACTCCAGAAATGAAAGTTATCATCCTATCATCGCTGAACCTATCATAGTCTATTTGGTGGCATGATTAACTCTGTATAGTCTGCTCCTCCAGTCGCTTAAGGGCAGATACTTCTCTTACCTTGGATACTTGACATTCAACCCAGTGCTTTGCACATAGAACTGCTTAGTAAGTATTTATGGATTTGAATTGAATTGAAGATGAAGCAAGGTAGACCAGGTGGATGAAGTCAACCCTGTTTTTCTTGCAATCCTTTGAAAACTCCAATCTCAGCATTTTCAACCTGCCAGCAATTGACTAGTATTGGTTTACAGAAACTGTGCTTGTTAAAGCCAGGAGTTATCAAGGAGCTTTAATAGGCATCTCTTAAGCTGCGTGCATTTAAAGAAAGACCCTGATTGAGAGCCTGCATGTTCTCAGTTATTGGCAACTGGAGACTCAAGGCAAATCTTTATACCATCATCATTTTCCTTGCCATGTTACTAGTTGATCCCTGATCTCCATGGATTCCAAGAATAATAGAAATAAGGTGTATATATCTGCTCTTACATACTCCTTGTTTAGTTATAGGCACAATCTAGCTTGAGGGGAACCAGGAGAGTATGTCTTCCTCCAAACACAGTCACCATTCAACAGAAATTTTCAGGCAAGATACTGACCTGGTGGTTGTTAAGACTAATGTAAAGTTAAAGAAAGCAGTGACTCTGAAAGACTGGAGCCAATGAATGAAACCCTTTGCATTTGCTCTTATCCTCTCTGACATTTGGACTAGGCTACTCCCGCCTGACCCCACTCACAAATGTGTTTGCCCTGATGGAAGAACCTAGCTATGCCTCTGGCTATAAAAAGACACGAGCTAATGTTTACTGAGAACATGCTATAGACAATATCTTATGTCAAAAACTTTATAAATCTAATACATTGTTTTAAAATTATGTGATGTGGTAATATAATGCATTTTTATATATTGGGAGGTATGCTACAAATAGCACAATTGGAGAGCCTATGTGGTACTGGAGACCAAACACACAAAAAGGTGACTGTGTTTGGAGTGCTGAGAGTGCAGTGGTGATCCATGTACATACTGTTCCTGCCCTCATGCACATTATAATCAAGTGGTTCTGCCATAGCTTTGTTTCTGAGAACGTTCTCATTATTTGAAAACTACGCTAACTAAAAACAATTATATTTATGCAAAAAAGAGGGTTACAAATTAGAAAGTTTTGGATATATAAAAATAAAGTTTTCCTGCAGAACATAATAATGACATTGTTTTATAGCTATAAACTATTTTGTTATTGCAAGTTGGAAAACTATAGCTATTCTGAATGGATAAAACCAAGCTTCCTCCTTTGGGAACTAATCACAAATGTGCAAGGCACATATGGGAAAAACAAGTGGCTGAATGTTTCTGAAATACAGAGTATAAAAGGAAAGGAAACTGAAGCACTTACAACTATAGAAATAGATTTGGGCCGGTCAGGTGGTGCTTCAAATGGGGAGTGTTAAACTCATTTCTTAGTCAAGTCAAGCAGGAGCTGTGAAAGTGTGTAACACCACTAAAGCACTATTTGAGGAAGTTAATCTCATGGTTAAAAAAAAAAAACAAAAACAAAGGGCCAAACAAAAGGATCAACATGGAAACAGAAGCAGAGAGCAAATCATCCAAATGAAACAGCAGAGCCAGATGGGGCAGGTGTAGCCATGCACGTTGATGGGCTTGCCAAGGGCACGCTTGTGCAGCAGGAGCTTTTAACAAGGTGTATAAAGATCACCTGTTGAGTTTGTTAACTATATAGATTCCAGGACCTGACTCCCAGAGAATCTAATTCAGAAGCTCCTGGAGGGTCCATGAGACTGAACTTTTAAAAAGTAACCAGTGTGGTTCTAAGGCCAATTTTGAGAAATATTAATGGAGTAAATAAAGAAAGCTAATGGCAGAACCTTGATGAAAAACATATTTTTAATGAGATGGGAAAGAAGAGGAGACAGCAAAAGAAATAAGAATGACATGAAGTATGAGGAAGGAAAAGAAGCATGCAGTAGAATTTCAAGAGGAGGTTTTGGCAAACGCTACAAACTATCAATGAAATGAATATGGAGAGGAAACAGAATAACACCAAAAATTGTTAAGGGTGAGTAAACCAGTTGGAATTGCTTACAATGTTCAATTTTATTTCTTTTCTAAATATTTCTGAACTTGAACTAATGTTCTTGTTTGGAGCTATAAGTTGCTAAGATTCAAAAGACCAACAAGAGTTTCTTCCCAAAACTTTTAAAGAAAACATTAAAACACATTCCATGGTTGAAAAAATGTATGACAAGTACCATATAGCCACCACCTAGATTCTGCCATTAATATTTTATTTACTTGATTTGTTAGATATCTATATCTACTATCCCTCTATCCACTAATCCATCTAAGTTTCAGTACATTTCGAAGTTAATTGCAGACATGAACACTTTTATCCCTAATTCAAGATGCATATTATTAACTGGAGCTCAATATTTGTTTACAGTTTTTAATGTAAGATTTGCGTGCAATAAAATGTATAATTAAGTGCACATTCAGTTAGTATTGACAAATATTTGCACCTGGGTAACCCAAACACCTATCAAGACATGAAATATACCATCATACCCTTTCCCAAAGACAAACAATATCCTAAATTGTTTCATCCTGTCTGAATGTCTCGTGTTTTAGAATTTCACATAAATGGAATTATAGAGGATTTTATCTTTTGTGTAAGACTTCATTCACCCAGCAAAATGTTTTTGAGATTTACTCACGTTGTTGAATGCATTAGTAATTTTATTCGTGAGTAGTGCTCAATTAAGAATCAGCGTGTGTTTATCCATTTTGCCATTGAAGGTTACCAGGGCTGCTGCCAATATTGAGCTATAATGAATAAAGGTGTTAAAGGAATTCTTGTACAAGTCTTTTATGAATGTTTGTTTTTATGCATATTTGTCCTGAGTAAATATCTAGGAGTGGAGGTTTTTATATATCTTGGTCACTATCCTTTGTTAAATATGTTTTGCAAATTATTTTTCCTGTTTGGAGCTTGCCATTCATTTTCCTTATGGTATTTTTTGATGAGCAAAAGTTTTTTTTTATTTCCGTAAAGGCTAATTGATCAGGGTTTTTTTTAGTGGTGATCATTTTCATTGATGTGTGTGAGAAATACCAACCCCCAAATTATAAATATATCATCTATTTTCCACCAAAAGTTTTATGTTTCTACCTCTTTAAGCCTGTGATCCCTTTGGATTAATTCTTATGTATGGTATTGGATGTTAATGTCATTTTGTTTCCTACATCAAAACCCAGTGATTTTAGCACTACTCGTTAAAAGATTTTCATTTCCCATTGGATTACTTTGGTATACTTTCCCCAGAATTAATTACCTTATAAGGGTAGCTCTATTTCTGGGCACTCCTCGTTTTTTTTGATCTGTCTATCCCTATGCCAGTACCACACTCTGTAGATTATTGTAGTCTTTCAGTAAGTCTTAAAGTCAGGTAGGGTCAATTTCCCAAGTTTTTTCATCTTTTTCAAGATTGATTTGGATATTCGTGGTGCTTTTCATTTCAATATAAATTTTAAAATTAATCTGTCAATGTGTAACTCTCCCCACAGAAAGCTTTCTGAAATTTTGGTAGAATTGAGAGTTTAACAAAATTGAGCCTTCATATCCATTTATTTATATCTTCTCTAATTTTCCTTCACAATATTTCATAGTTTTCAATGTAGAAGTCTTGCAAATCCTTTTGTTAAATTTATTCCTATTTTGTTTTTAATGCTAGTATAAATGTGTTGTTTTAATTTTCTAATAGCGCAGTGCTAGAACATAAAAAGTGTTTTTGCATATTAGTCTTGTATCCTATAACCTTGCTGAATTCAGTCATTAGTTTTAATAATTTATACAGTTATTAGAATTTTCTTAAAAAACAACCAGGTCATTTACAAGTCAGTATGTTATAACTTCTTCCTTCCTTTCTGGACTTTTGATGATGATGATTATTATGATTTTTGCCTGATTACAATGCCTAGCACCTCCAGTAAAATAATTACTAGAAGTGGCAAGAAGGGGGACACCTTTGTCATATTACTGATCCTAAGAAAAAGTGTTCAATATTTAACAACTAAGTATGATTTAGCTAGAATATATTTCTAAATACCATATATCAGATTGAGGATGATATATTTTATTCATGGAGAGTTTTTAACATAACTAGTGTTGGATTGTAACAAATGCTTTGTCTAGAACTATGATCATAATAATATCCCTGTTTTACCTTTTATTCTTTCAACATGATATCTTACATTGATTGGTTTTTAAATTATAAATGTAAATGTTAAATAAACCTTCAATTATTGAGATCAACTTCAGTAATTATGATGTATTATTATTATTAGGTATTGTTAAAAGTGATTTGATAATAATTTACCAAGCATTTTGCACCTATTTTCGTAAAAGGAATTATATTTATTATGTCCTTGTCCAGTCATGACATTGGCACTATGCCTGCCTTATTAAGCTGAGATGTCTTTCTTCCTCATTTTCTAAAAGAATTTTTAAAGGGTTTATATTATATCATTGTTACATGTTTGTTATAATTTACAATTAAATTATCAGAACCTGGAGTTTATATTGTGGGAAGAGTTTGGATAGAAGTTCAATTCCTTTAACAGATATCAAACTATATTTTTGTTTCATTTTGAGTCACTTTTGATAAGTTTTATTTTTCAAAATATACTTTTGTTCCATCAAAATTATCTAATTTCCTGACATAATGTTATTCATAAAATTAACATATTAGACTTTGCATTTAATTTCTATTATAGGCAATTTATATTCTCTCTCCTATTTACTTGATCAGAATAACTAAAGATGTAACAATTTTGTTGATGCTTTCAAATAACAAATTGCTTTCTACTTGGTTTTTCTGGTTTCTATTTAATTTATGCCTCTTCTTAATTTATTATATTCTTCCTTCCACTTGCTTTAAGTTTGCTATACTCTTCTTTTTTCAATCTGCTTAAGTTGGAATCTTAGGTTACTGATTTTTAGATCAGCTTTTCTACTTAAGCATTTAAACATATACATTTTCCTCAAAGCATTGCTTTAGATGCAACACACACATTTTGAAATGTTGTGTTTTTATTGTTATTTGGCTCAAATTTTTCTAATTTCCCTATGATTTCTTCTGGTTTTATTTGACCCTAGGGATGTATTTAAAAATTTGTAATTATATCTAAGTATTTAGAGTATGTTATTTAATTTGAAAATATGATACTCTAGCTATGTCATTGTTACTGATTTCTGGTTCAATTCTAATGTAGTCACAAAACATATTAGTTATGGTTTAAATCCTTTAACATGTATTTATTACGTAGACCAGAATATAGCTCATCGTGGTGAATATAACATGAACACTAGGAAAGAATGTATATTCGCTAGGTGTGAAATAGAGTGTTCTATAAATATCTATTATTTCAAGGGAATGCATAGTGTTAGTCTCATTTTTTATGTTTTTACTTTTTTCTAATTATTGTATCAATTGCTAAGGATTGGATGTTAAAATCTGCAAATACTATTCTAGAGATGTTCATTCTCCCTTTAATTTTCCTTCATCTAATTTAAAGCTCTTTTATTGCATAAACATTCATAATTCCTATATTTTCCTGGTGAATTGACTTTTATCATTATGAAGTGACTGACTCTATGTTTGGTAATGCATTTTGTTTTGAAGTCTATTTTGTCTGCTATTAATTTATTCATTCTGGCCTTCTTATGCTCTTTGTTGTGTGATATTTGTCTATTCATTTACTTTTATCCCATCTGTGTCTTAGCCATACTGGAAGCAGAAATCTTCATACCAATATTAAGTTTTCTTGAGTCATTTACCCAAATCAGGTCAAACTTGCATCTTCAGAAATGTGTATTTGAATAACTTGAATCAATGCTATGTTTTACAGCAGATATATTTTGCACTTAACACTTTATGATGTAAAAAGACCCTTAACATATTTGGGTCTTCGAGTCTTCCAAGGATTAGAAATCCTTGTGTTTAGGAAAGAATTACAAGAACTACTCCAATCATGCTGTTATAAAAATTACAGACCGACATAATCTCTTGTGCAGATACTAATAGGTGAAGCTAATAAGTCAGCAGGTATTTTAGACTCTAAAAGCATAGATAACTGAGAGGTGAAAATGTCTCCCTGAATCGTAGCTCAGAATTGGAAAAATAAAAACATATTTTCACTGAAAAATTAATTTAATGTACAATTAAGAACTAGTTAAGGATAACTAATTATACCTTTGAATTTATATTCAACCCACAGCATTTGCTGTAACTATCAAATATAAAATAGTGCTTGCTTACATTTAATTTGGACTGGGCTATTTTAACATGATTAATTTTTTAATCAAAGGCTCTGGAAATACGCTATTCTTTCTACAGGGAAGCAGGGCATGAAAACTTCCACCCTGAACTCAGGAAAAGTATCCAACAAGAGTTTGGTACAGTCGTAGACGTCTAACACTTACTTTGTAGCAGCCAGCATGAATTGAATAAACCATAATTCACAAACCAACCAGCAAGAAGGACAGTATTATGAGAGTTAGTAAAAAAAAATAATAAATATAATATCTAACATTTAAAAAATAGTTACTGTATACTAACACTTCACCTGAATTATCTTACAGTTTTCAAAGCTGCCTCGTTGCATGAATTCTACCATCCTTGTTTCACAAGGGCAGCTTTCCCAGCTTGTCCAGATGACTTGGTGAATTACTGATGGAGCCAGAACTCAAATCCATTCTATTGTATCACTCAAAACTCAATTCACCCTGGGTGTGTTAGAAAACCTGAGTAGAAAAGTCTTCCAGTTATAATGTATGGTTATAAATTATGCTTTTTAGCCTGTTTAAAGATCTGAAAGCATGAGAGGAAATGAGAATGTGGAATCATTAATATGCATCTGGAAATATTTATGCTGAAAATGGAATGCTGACTTCTGGGTGTGGTAGAGAAAACCAATGTGAAAATATGTGACTTTTCTATACAAAGACCAGTCAAATAATTCATGAATTTGTTCATTTAATTCAATGAGACATTGTACGTAGACTGTCTATGCCATTTATACTTGAAAATATATTTTTTATATTTAATAATTGATACTGTATTCAAATTTTTAAAAAAGTATTACATATAGGGTTCATAAAACAATGCCTGATACGAAATGTATGCTCAGTAATCGTTATTATAAGGAGTGGCAGAGGTTCTATTCAAAAAGGATTTAAGAGAAAATTAAACCAGTAAAAATAAGTGAAGAGAGCATCTACTAAGTGTAGATGCTATGTGATCTTATCTATATTACTTTAATTAATTCTGACAACAAAATTATGACAATAACATCCATGTGTTCAGAGACATGTGCTATTGTGTTCTGTGAGCTCTATCCACCTTGGCCTCCCCCAGACTTGAGTCAGAGAGACTGTCAGGCTATCCTTCGCTGGAAACTCCTCAAACAGTAGACTTTGGTAATCACCGTGCTCACCTCATCTGCTTACCAACAATCTTTCAGGGGGGACCTTGTTCTTTGTTGATTGGGATCCAATTTCCTGAAAAATGTTGTTTCATAGTTTGTTTTGTTGTTTGTTTGATTTTAGTTGTTTCAAGTAGATGAGTTTTGTCCCTTTTTACTCCGTGTTGAGTGGCAGCAGAGACTCAAACTTTTTTTTTAATTAATTGCCACTTAAAAATAACAATCAGCCAGAGATGAGCAACAGCTGTTTCTTCTAGAGTGCTCATATACTTCCCACTTCTCCAGAGCTCCCACTTCTGTATGTATCCATACTTTCCCCATTTTTACTCATTGAAGTTATCAGCATAAGTGGAATTGTGTGAACCTCCAACTGGAAAGTAGCTAACATTTTTAAAGTTATTATGATAAGGAAACTTACATATTTTATCTCATTTATATAGAGCCTCACATGGAGAAAGGATGGAGACCAATATCAAATAAGTATATGATGCCAAATTTAATTAGGAACTATCAGAATTGAAATTTAAACCCAGATCTGTCTGATTCTAGAGTCCACACTTTTTCTAATATGCTATACTACCTCCTAAAGAAGGTTAAAGTGGTTAAAAAATTTTAAGTAAGGGTGAGTCCTTAGGATCTGTAGGAAGCAGGGGTGAAAGAGCTTAACCCAATCCCTGCCCACCTCAACCTAAGCTCAGACTTCAGCTGCTGAAGAATCCTTACAATGTAAGCACTTTCAGAGTTTAGCAAACCACAAAAGGTGTATTCAAATTGCACAAGTCTTATATTTAAAACCAGATGCCACAATTGAACACTTGATACTATCATATTTTAAGAACTGTGTTCAAAATATATTCTGCTCCTCAAACCAACATTTATATTTCTGTGATATATTCTGTTCTAAAACTTAGGATAGTTTCACAAAACTAGTAACATAAAGACTGCAAATCATATTTGTTTAAAATATTTCTTTCCCCCTTCCAAAATGTTTTTTTACATATTTCATGACTAATTCAAATCTGTAAGATTGCCTGACTTCATTATGACTAAATACTGAATGCAGGCTAATGGCCTTAAGAGGGAAGACAGTGAGAGCTTCCCTGGATTATCTAGCTGTTTCATGCTTGCTTCAGTTTCTTCATATCAATAATGGTCTATTTAAAGTTTTGTAGTCTTTAAATCCTTTTCATTAGTGTTTTCATATGAACAACATGGGTTTCATGTCTTCCTCCATTATAGCATTATAATGTTCAAACACTACTTATTAGCATGTCACATTCTTTCATTAAATTGCAGTCCCCTCAGGAATAAGCATAAATATAATTCTAACTTCATATTAAGGGTACTGATTTTGTTAAAACGAAACTGAACTGAAGGGTCTTCTTAATTTTTCTCCTAAGAACAAAATAGAGCTTAAACACTTCCCAAGAACAGTTATAGAATTCAATAAGTGTGGCTTTGTTCATAGGCATGAGCTGATTGGTAAAAGGCAGGCATCCTTGTATAATCTAACAATTTTGTTAGTAGCTAATGAGGATTAGTGGAAAGCACATGATCTTGGAAGTCATATCAGTTGTCATTAATTAATTTGGGAAAGTTATGTACTTTCATTCACTTGTTCATCTGTGGTTATTTTTAAATTTGTACTTTTTACTGGGCATGTGCTGTAACCTGGGATAGAATGGTGAGCAAGAATGCATTGTCTCTTCCTTCACTGGGCTGTTTTGGAAAGCTGACCAGGTCTGTTGGGGAAGACGTGTGATCATGTAAGTGTGATATGCTTGCAAGTGGTAGAAGAACAAGGGCTCTGGGTCACCTAGCAGGGTCACGTGACTCAGTCGGAGGGGAGCATAGGGACAACTGCCTGAAACAAGACAAGGCTGAAACTTGAGAGATGAACTGGAATGACAGGTTAAGCCAGGTAGAGCCGGCAGAGTGATCAGTAAAAGCCCAAGGACAGAGAGGCTTTCACAGACTGACAAAGAATGATTACTCTTTTCATTCACCTCAATAGCTACTGCAAAGAAAGTGATGTTACAGCCACATCTCTAGCAAGATCACAACCTTCTTCAGGAGCACATTACAGCAGAGAATTCCTATTATGTGCCAAAAGCTGCAACCACCACCTTCAATTTGAGTAGTGAACTCATTTTATCTTTGGAAAAAATGGGGAAGGAATGCTTTACACACAGCAAATCATTTCATTTTCACCTTATCCCAATAGGAAAACTATGGCACAAAGAAGCTAAACGACTTACCCAAGACCACTTAGCAGGTAAACAGCTGTGCCTGAAACAGACTTACATGTTCCAAATTCTTAACCAGAATGAGTCTTCCAATGCTGACTCTGTTCTTTACTTGCATATAAATGTGAAACACAGCCCAAGCAGGGCAGCTTATCTGGACTTTGGGCTCTTAAGTGAGATGCGCACAGAGTTTACATACAAAAGACTTCAGCAATGAATTACCAAGAGAGCTGAACAATCATGGGTATGGTTGTTTGCTAACTTTGGGATTCTGCTGCCTCACCAACTTCTGACCCCATGGAAAGCTTTATTCAGTGATCAGAAGGGCTTCCCAGGACCTGAAAAAGAGATCACCTTCCTCTCTGCCATAATAAAGAGGCTCTTGATATTTCACCCATCATACAAGGGTATATAGGGCACATTTACTTGTCCTACAATGTCAAGACAACAGAAATTATTTTCCCTATTATATAGATGACAAAATGGAAGTTCACACAGTTTAAATACATTCTCTAAGGTCAAATAGTGAACATGGACCAGCTTTGGATTTGAACCAACCTAGTGCTAGCTGAACAACTATTCTTTTTCTCTGGATAGTTTCAAAGTCCTAAAAATCATTTGTAGTAAATCAAGATTCATGAGCAATGAGTTTGCGCAGCAAGATGATGTTGCTGAATATGATCCTTTCTTGCAGAGTCATTCTTAGTAAAGTAAAATTTCTAGAAGTCCTATAATAAAGAGACCAGTTTTAATTTAAGCCAGTGTTTTACAAACGTGTCTGACTGCTAAAAGTCTGTTTCCCCTTCTCTATTAAAGGGCAGAATGCGGCTTACCTCCTGGAGTTTTAGGGTGATTAATTGAGTTAAAAAGGAAATTTGTGGCCAGACAGTACTCCTAACTAGCAGTGGCACATGATGTCTCCTGCCTGTACTTGACTTTCTGGCTTTTCTAAGACAAATAATAATGTCTATGCACTGAATCGTTTTGAATTGAGCAGATTCTCCACAGTAGTTCCCGGTACATTGAGTTCGCTCAATAAATATTACTTCCCTTCCCTTCTAGTTCAGGTTGCTGTCTTCCTTGTTCTTCTTTCATTCTTCTTTCCTTCTGGCTGGTGTTCTTCCCTTCTTTGTCTTAGCTCCTCTTGTTCCTGATACCCTTGTCCTTCCACATGTCAGTTAAGTACTAAATGGGACAAAAAAGAAGAGGAAGAGATCTGAAAGTGGGATTTTTCTAAAGTAATGTGAGTACTTTCCTTGCCACCTCCTTGAAAAACTGACATTAAACAAAAAATGGCAAGTCTGAACCTCTTTGCCCTTGGAGATTTTTTTCAGTTCAGCCATTTGGAAAAGGGCACATACAGCACCTCCCAGCTACCTGCACGTTCTGCAACAGTGAGCACAGCAATCCCATCATCTCTTTGAGACAGACTATAGGATCCTCAGCTGAAACCTCCAAATTTGTATTTACTTGACCATACTCTGGTGGAAATTTTGTGTTTTTTAAAGTGGGTAAAATGGCAAGATTTGGGATTGTATAGCCTGGCAACTGTAGGACTTTAAATAGAGGAAACTGAGCAAGCGAGGTCGACTAGTAAATAAAACCTAAAAGTCTTTGAGACCTCTTAGTGATTTTACCAACTCATTTTTGTCCTTGGGTGGAGGGTGCTTCTTTGGGATCCTAGTTACATATAGTCAGTGCTCCATATCTGTGAATTTTGCATCTGTAGATTCAACCAACTATGGAGTAAAAATATTTGGAAAGGCCGGGCGCGGTGGCTCAAGCCTGTAATCCCAGTACTTTGGGAGGCCGAGACGGGCGGACCACGAGGTCAGGAGATTGAGACCATCCTGGCTAACACGGTGAAACCCCGTCTCTACTAAAAAATACAACAAACTAGCCGGGCGACATGGCGGGCGCCTGTAGTCCCAGCTACTCTGGAGGCTGAGGCAGGAGAATGGCGTAAACCCAGGAGGCGGAGCTTGCAGTGAGCTGAGATCCAGCCACTGCATTCCAGCCTGGGCGACAGAGCGAGACTCTGTCTCAAAAAAAAAAAAAAAAAAAGAAAAGAAAATTGGAAGAAGAATATTTCACAGAATTCCAAGAAATAAGCCTTGAGTTGGCCACATGCCAAGTTCCAAGTTCTAGGTTGAATCCACACAAATGAAGTGATATTTATGCATTGTGTTAGGTGTTGTAAGTACTCAAGAGGTGACTTAAAGTATATAGGAAGATGTGCATAGGTTACATGCAAATACTATGTCATTTTATAGAAGAGGCTTGAGCATCAATGGATTTTAGTATCTGAAAGGGGTACGGCATCAATCCTTCATAAATACCAAGGGATGACTATATATGCAAAAGATGGATGGGAGGGTAGAATAACTTTATGCAGGGGAAGAAGTCACGGGTGAGGGTAACACGTATGGTAATGATTTAGTAGTTACGTAATTCGTTTCTACATATCAACCCACCTCCTAGAAAATGGATACTAGAAAAATGGTCTTGGAAGCTCTATGACTAGGCAGGACCTAGTTTCTGGGTTAAAAGCTAAACCTATGGACAATCAACCTTGATGTTAGACATATTTTTACTTGAGTACTGGCTCTGTGCCTTGGCCAGTTACAAACCACTCTGAAGACCAGTTTCCTCATCTGTCAAACTGTGAACATCATGCCTACCTCATGGAGTACTTTGTAAATCCATGTAAAAGTGCTCAGCAGAATGCTGGTACAACATATGTGCTCAAAATATGTTAACTGAATTGAATTGAAAGGAAATACTCTAACACACAAAGACTGATCCACAAAACATCCTCACGGGGTGGCCACTGCTTCAATGCCCACAGAAAGGCAGAGCGGGGTAGGCAGGAGCCTATTGCTTCAGGCGATGGGCCACTGCATTTTTAAGCAGTGACAACTATAAGGGAAGTGAAGTCAAAATTATTCAGGCCAATTTAAGCAAGATGCTTTAAATATGGACCCTTAATTGTTTATTTTCTACTTTGACCTTTATGTGTTGAATAAAAATTCAATGTAAAAGTTTCCATGCCGGGATATTTCAGGATAACCTCCTCAAAAAGTCATGTTAATTCCACTTAAGGAGGGAACCTCCATACCCTCAAAGATTAGAAAGGGGTATCCAACCTTTCAAGAGCAGCTTATAGTTAATGACAGCTGCTAATTATTGCCTTTATTTCCTTCTGGATAAAAGGAACAACGTCAAAGACTTGAAAGAAATTAAGGTGATCTACCAGTGGGACAAATTCAGTACAAAGTAAAACCCAGTCACCCAAGAAGGACCATATGGAACAATTTAAATATAATGCATGTGATGGATTTCTGCAAAGGCTGGCTACAGAAAGGGAGCAGACAAGCATGGTGCTTCTTATTTATTCATTCACTCAAATAGCATTTGTTTACAGGGTTTGTGGGAAGAAAACTAACATTTATTTGCTCCATTCCTTTTACATATATTTGTTGAACATTTACCTTTGCTGGGCAGTGTCCTGGGACCTGGGACAAAGCAATTAACAAGATAAATGAATTCCCCACTTGCATGGGGCTAGCATTCTAATAAAGGGAAAATATCAATCAAGATGAAATAGGAAAAATTATCAGATAGTGATAACAGCTATGTGAAGAGTTAGAATAAAGTCATGTGAAAATGAGTATGTTGGGATTACTTTATGTAAGGTACTATGGAAGGCTGGAAGGAGCCAGACATGTAAATATTAGAAGAGCTTTCCAGTCAGAGAAAATAGCTATCATAAAGTCCTTGTGGCAGTAGGGAGCAAGCTTGTGTTTTCAAGGAATTTGTTTTTAAAGCAATGTGACCTGGGTGCAATGAACAAAGGGGAGAGTGTTATGTGATGAGGTCAGAAACATAGGTAGGGCTGTGAGACAGGAACTTTACTTTTTCATAAGCCATAGTAATAAGTTTGTCTTACTCTAAGTGCCATGTGAGTCCTGGGAAATGATCAGTGTTGGTGATGTGGATGTGTCTTCCCGTGGTGTTAAATTTGTGGGGCTGATTTTCTGTTCCTGCCTTAGTTTGCTGAAGATAATGGCATCCAACTCCATCCATGTCCCTGCAAAGGACCTGATCTCATCCCTTTTTATGGTTGCATAGTATTCCATGGTATATATGTACCACATTTTCTTTATGCAGTCTATCATTGATGGACATTTGTGTTGATTCCATATATTTGCTATTGTGAATAGTGCTGCAGTGAACATATGTGTATGTGTGTCTTTATAATAGAATGATTTATATTCTTTTGGGTATATACCCAGTAATGGGATTGCTGGATCAAATGGTATTTCTAATTCTAGTTTTGATCTGCATTTTTCTAATGATCAGTGATGTTGAACTTTTTTTCATTTGTTTGTTGACTGCATAAATGTCTTTCGAGAAGTGTCTGTTCATGTCCTTTGCCTACTTTTTAATGGGTTGCTTGTTTTTGTAAATTCAAGTTCCTTGTAGATACACTGCATGTTCTCACTTGTAAGTGGGAGCTGAATATTGAGAACATAAGGACACAGGGAGGAAAACACCACACACTAGGGCTTGTGGTGGTGGCGGGTTTGGCTGAGGAAGGGAGACCATTAAGAAAAATAGTTAATGCATACTGCTCCTGATACCTAGGTGATGGATTGATACATGCAGCAAATCACCATGGTGCATGTCTACCTGTGTAACAAACCTGTATGCTCTGCACATCCCAGAACTTAAAAAGAAAAAGAAAAACCGTTGTGAGACTGAATGAGAGGATAGATGTAGAGAAAAGAGCCAAGGAGAAAGACCTTGGTAGTTCACCATTCAGAGACAGAAAAGGAAACCAAGCAGGAGGGACAGGGAGGTAAGAAGAAAATCAGCAGACTGTGACAACAGTGAAGCCAGAAGGCGACATTTCACCATCAAGAGGGAAGTCAGCATGTCAATCACTGCTGAAAGGGAAAGGGATAGAAGAACAGAGAAGTGACCACTGGGAATGATTGATAACCTTGGCATGAACAGTCTCTAGGGATAGTGGAGGTGAAAGCTTGGTTGTAATGTAAAATGCAAACTGATAAAGGGTAGGGAGAAGCTATAGAGATCTCTTTCAAGAAATTTTCCTAATTTTATGGAAAAGTTAGCTGTAGTTGGAATAGAATGTAGGGAGGTGAGAATTCTTTTTTAAACGAAAGAAATTATCAAGTGAGTATTTATTTTGGTGAGTTAATATAAATTATCCAGAAGGGATGAAGAAATTAATGACTCAAGAGAGGGGGGAATAATTTCAGCAGTAAAGACCTTGAGATAAGGAGAAGGGTTGATATCCAGAGCATTGGAGGGAATGACCTTCAACAGAGCCTGCTCTATATGCAGCAGTTCATAAAGACCAAATTCTCAAAACCACCCTATGTGGGAGATAGAATCATTACCATTTTATTAGTAAAGAAATTAAAGAATTTATAAAATTAAGATCCTATAGTTATCACTGATTCTTCCATGAATGGAATCCAGATACCCACCCCCCAACCCCCAAAAAGATGTGACAGTGGATCTCTGGTAATGTTATCCTTCCATACCTTCAGATAACATTGAAGTGCAGTGATCTCGGATCACTGCAAGCTCCGCCTCCCGGGTTCACACCATTCTCCTGCCTCAGCCTCCCTTGTAGCTGGGACTACAGGCGCCTGCCACCACACCTGGCTAATTTTTTGTATTTTTAATGGAGACTGGGTCCTTCAGACCCAGTGTTATCACTGCAGGATACCCAGCTAGACCAACTCGGTTGTTCCATGAACACCAAACAGCTTGCCCTTTATAGTCTGTGTTATGTTTTTATGCAACATGCTGCCTCTGGACACCCTATTCTCTCTGTAGCAAACCCATCACCCATCTCTCCTACATCTGGTTAGTTCCTATTCATCCCTCAAGACGATTGAAACATCCCCTCCTCTACCTAGATGGCAATGACTCTGTCTTTACTCCTTTGGTTCTAGTTTTGCCTCTTATAATACAAACTTATCTCCATGTACTGTGATGGGAGGTCCTCAGCTAAACTGGGAGAACCATGAGTCGGGAAATCTGTGCCCAGCACAGGACTTGACATAACATGAGATACTTGGTAAATATTTGTGGGAGGAGCAAATGAAAGAAGATCCATTCTTAGCATAATGATTGATGCATGTATTTACTTCTAAAGTGATGCAAGTACTTCAGAAACAATCTGTCGGGAATTTTCATCACAGCATTGTCATGGAGAAGTGGAGACTCCCACCTTTAAAAATTTTTCCCATTTGGATACAAGGTTTATCCCCATCCGGGGTAAGAAAAGGAGAATAGGAATCTCCTTTGGAAAAGAGAGGGTTCAAACTCTCAGCCCAAGTGCAGACTGTATTCATATCTTCATCCTCTGAAGAACATGGGTTATCCTACCCCATCCTGTAGTCTATAATAATATAAAATTTATACTCAACCAGTGATAGTCACAAGGATAATCATCATTTTTTAATTTTAAGAAATAATTTTAGCTTCAGTTGAGCCTCAATCATTTTGTAATATAAGAGGAAATTTGGTAAATTGCCCAGTGAATGATAATAACAATAATCTCTTTTGCTTGTATATTCCTTTGCCATTCTTAAAGCAGTTTTATGAACCTGTTTCTAAGTACTATTTTCATTAAATATGAGAAAGTAAAGGAAACTAAGTTCCAATCTTCATGTGGCCACTAAAATTAATCATATGAGCCATACAGGATAAATGCTATGGTTTTCATCTTACAAATCAGAGGCCGGAGGCTGAGGATGTCACACAGGACAGGGCATAGGCTTTTCAACTTTGAGGCCAGAGCCTTTTTCAAAATAAAGACACTTATTTTACAAAGGGTGAGAAAAATCATTGACAAAACGTCCATAGGTTAAAGTTACAGTCTGAAGAGCCCAAGTCCAAATATGAGTTACCGTTGCATAATGTAGAAATCTGGGGCCCCTTAGATGTAAGATGTAGATACTAGATAATGCATCTACAAGAAAAAAAATCCAGAGGTTAAACAGTAATCATCATTCATGACAGTATAAATAAAATTCCATTGGAATGAACAAAATTGTACAATCTCCAGCAAGAAAAAAATTCGAGTTGTCTTATACCACTTCTAACTCTGTAAAGCTGTATTGTCCTCCTTAATGCATCATAGACTCAGAAGCAAAGACAGAAATCCAAGGAGTCCAGCAATCTTTTTATGTCAGAATCAATTAGGAATGTGCTGTGCTTTTAAAATGTACCACTTTATATTAAGAAGCTTAAGGGGTGAATAACAAGCTCATAAAATGTTAATAACTATAATAACTGTAGCTTCAGCAACACCTTTAACAGTGTGGAACTGTCATGGGACCAGAGATAGTAAAATGCCCTTGGGAGGGTAATGGGCACTGGGAAGGCTTGAGTGGACTGATGAGCATTTTAATCCCTGCCTCTCCACCTTAGTCACCTTGGACTCGATGGGATCTAGGCTGTGGCCTGATGCTTTGAAGTCAGTCTCAGGTGCCCTATTATGCCTAAAGAAACAGGTGGAATTACTCAGTACAGGAACAATGAGCTAGAAGTTAAAGCATCTGAGCCATGGTGCTTTCCTGACACCAGCTCACTGGGTGGCTTTCAGAGGTTGGCCTCTCTGAGCCTCAGTATCCATGTCTTTAAAAAATTTCAAAGTACTGTTCATTCACTTACTTTCAACTCTATGAGTTAAATGTCACTATAATCCCTATTTGAAAAATGTTGAAGTCATATGGTTTAGCTAAGATCACATGGATTCAGAGTCTCAAAGGCTCACCACCCCCCTCGTGTTGATCTGTGAGCCACTGAGTCACTAGTCAAGGCAAAAACAATGTCTTCAGTTGGAAAGTGTCTTGGAAAATATCTTTTGTGAAAAGAATATCCTCTTTACTAACTTCTCTAATAAATGTAATTTTTTTTTAACTTTACCAGCAGCTTGTTTGACCCTAACTATAAAGGCTCAACCTCAGAATGAATCCTCAAAATTCAGATTATGATTGTAAAACAATGTGTCTGACTGGCCCCATGCTACTTTTAGTGGTAATAGAAAACATAAATTTCATAAGATGGTAAAATGAAAACTAGATTTTATCTGTTTTAAAAACATGACAAAGAAATTGCTTTTTTAAGAGTGTTTTCTTGCTTAGAATGCAAGAAGTAAAATGTAAAGCTGGGCAAACTGATAGCCATGAAGGGAAGTAAACATCTTTATTCTGGAACCTTTATTCAATATTTAGTCTTTCTTCAGTTTACAAAGCCACACTGCTGGCAGGGGCTTCTCTGCTGGATAGGTATGTACCTGGGAATATTTAGCTCAAAGGGGTCTACTCTGAGGAGTCTTCCCCAACTCTATGTGTTAATCTGATTTCTGCCTTATTATTCCCCTCTTCTCTAGCATAAGCCACCTGGTGGTGTTGGTCAGCTTTCTGACAGTGTCCATAAAAGGCAGTTCAGAGCTGGGTTAGGAACACTGGCCTGAGGTCTGACAGTCTACCCTGGAAACCTAGTAAAATACCAGCCGCATGACCTTTGCCAAGTGACTTGACCATTCCTTACTTTGCTTTATTGGCCTTGCTATTTGGGAGAATAATACTAGTACCTACTTTTCATGGTTGTTTTTAGGATTAAATGAGTTAATCTACCTACTTAAAACAGTGTCTCATACAGAGAAGGCACTTCAATGTGAATTAGTATTACGGAAATAGTATGCGCACTGGAGCCCAACAGAGCTGGATTTAAGTGCCAGCTCTCCCTTTGTTAGCTGTGTGGCCATGGGTAAATCACCTTCCTGCTTTAAACATGAATTTCCTCATTTGTAAATTAAAGCCTCTGTTACTTATCTTGGGGGTTGTTGTAAGCTTTATGTGGAAAGTAGATAAACTACCTAGTACCTGACAAAGAGTAGACGTGCAATGGTAGTGATTAGTGGCTGTGGCTGCGGTATGGGTGGGCAGTGGCAGCATTGGTGAGGGCAGTCATGATGGGTTGGGGTTGCTGAAGGTGACTGTGGTGTTGGTAGTGATGGTGCCAGTCTTGTTGGCACTGGGAATGGTGGTGGTAGCAGTGGTGTGGTGGCCAAGATGGGGGTGATGGTGGTGATGTGTGGTGGTAAGGATGACACAATATAATTATACATCTGTCGACCAGGTAAGAGTCTAAATGCATCCAGGGTAGTAGGTGATTCTCATGTTGGTGTCCTCTATGCTAATGATAAATAGGCACAGGCATGAAACATGTTAACGGCCTCATGCAAGTCAATGAGAAGTTGAAAGGGCCAGACCTGGGCTGAGTCTGATACTGCATTATAGATACCCTGAAGCAAGTGGTATTTTGTATTCTATAGTATCCAAAGGGGAGTTTAAAACTGGATTTAATGCCAGTCCTCACCAAAGGTCAAGGGTGTTTTAATTCAACCGTTGTTGTCCAGGATAAGGTGTATGAGTAGCAACAGAAAAATCCTATGGGAATCATTTCAAAGCAAGTTTTCAGACAGTGATAAGGAGTGCAGGGAATACTTATATATATTAGCAGGATATACACACTTTAAGTATAGTCTGAAGTATCCTCTCACAGGAGACTATATTCTGTTAATGCCCCAAATAATACATGTAACTGCTTTGATGAAGGCTTGCATAAAAAGCTCTCAGTGTATCAGTTAATAGAATTATTATGATTAATCATTAACATTATTATCATCATTATCTGGCCCAGACAACTGGGTTGGAATTTAGAACAAATCCCATTGCCAATTCTTTGAGGAACTAGGGAGGTTGGGGGAGTAAAGTGTCATGAATGGTGAAGACCTTGGAAGCAGACGTAGCACTAGCAGCAAACAGGATACTGAGGCACAAGCCCCACCATACAGACCAGACCATCAAGATATGGAGTAATGGAAACCTGAGGCTATGAACACAAGTGCCTGACTCTTCCCTCCCACCTTGCTTTCATAGGACCACTTGGCAACCCAACCAATCCCAGCCCTCCTGCCATTTGTTCTGGAAGTACTATGTACTCCCCGCCCTGACCAGACCTGGCTGGACCTTGGGTTCTGTAATCGAGCAGCACTGGGAAAGCCTAACCAATGTCATAACTTTGACCAAAGAAAAACCAGGGTCTGTGATGCAATTCGGGCAGTACCATAGACATGTCAACAGTTAAGTCAAGTGGAAAAACCCAAAAGTATACTGCTAACTGCAAAGCATTTCCCTTACCAGTGAGGAAGGCAAAATCCCTAACTGCTCCTGCAATATTATTTTTTGTCAAAGGTAACAGTCTGAAAAATAATGGTAACAGATTATGAGCATGCACACCCCATTATTTTCTCCAAATACATGAGCAGAAATATGATGTGAACCATGAATCTTTTGTGTAAAATACTCTGATGATATCAGCTATAAAAGTGGGTGTGTGTTTACATATCTATAGAAAAACATTTGAACAGAAGGTAGCACCAGTGTTTAAAAACCTTACTAGTCACAGGGGACTTTTCCAAAAATATAAAATTAACTATCTAATGGGAAAAAAAGAATTTTATATTATGCATGCTTTTAGAAATTGGCTTTTGGGAGTAATATTATTTCACCTTTAATTGTTTTCCCCAACCAACCCAATTATCCTTCCAGAAATAACATCACCCGACCTTAAATATTATACTCCCTTTCAATTCATGATTGATGGCTTTAGTGTCTAGACCACAAGTCAGCAAATTGCAGGCTATGGACCATATCTGGCCCACCACCTGATTTTGGAAATGAAGTGGGTTTTTTTGTTTTGTTTTGTTTTGTTGAGGTTTTGAGAAGGAGTTTCGCTCTTGTTGCCTAGGCTGGAGTGCAGTGGTGTGATCTTGGCTCACTGCAACCTCTGCCCTCCGGTTTCAAGTGATTATCCTGCCTCAGCCGCCCGAGTAACTAGAACTATAGGCACCCACCACCACGCCTGGCTGATTTTTGTGTTTTTAGTAGAGACATGGTTTCACCATGTTGGTCAGGCTGGTCTCAAACTCCTGACCTCGTGATCCACCCACCTCGGCCTCCCAAAGTACTGGGATTACAGGCATGAGCCATGGCACCCGGCCTGGAAATAAAGTTGTATTTTAACATAGTCATGTTCACTTGTTTACATATTACCTGTGACTGCTTTTGTGCTACATTGGCAAAGCTGAATAGTTGGGACAGAGACTGTACGGCCTATGAAGCATACAATTTTTAATCTCTGGTCCTTTACAGAAAACATTTGTCATATCATGGTCTAGACCAATAGTTCTCAACATTGCATACTAGAATCTTATGGGAGGTTTATACAATTCTAGGACATAGGTCTTACCCTAAATTAAGTCAATATTTCTGGGGGTGGAACCCTCCAGTATTTTTCAAGTCCCTCAAGTTATTATAACGTGCAACCAAGGCTGAGCATCACCACTCTGGACAGCCCCTTATGTTGCTAGGGCCTGGAAATCTGGTCCAGTAGAAATACTGTCTGAGTGTTACTTTCCTCTCTGTCAAATGGGATTCAGCATACTTACCGTACAAGGAGGTGCCCAACCTTTGTCATTTTCTATTCTTTAAACAAACTTCAGACAAGTAGCTTCTGCCTTTCTAATGTCTTTCTCACAGTTCTGTAAATTTTCATTGCAACAAAGACTAAAATCCCCAATAAGCATTGATAGACTCTAACACTATTCTTTAACATCCACCATTGGACCTCATCAATGAAGGCTCTCCTAAGGCTTCGCTCAGAGTTCTCTGTAGGCACCCCCCATCATAACACCGACTATATTGATGGAGAGGACACAGATGGGGACTGGAGAAGTGCATCCAGGTAGCAGAAGGCAATGAATATTCAAAAACATTGTGTATGTAAATGAGAAGACTTATGTAATAATAAATGTGATTCTACCTTACAAAGATTTCCTTGTAGACAGTATTTCTATCTTTAGATTATGGACCAGCTAAATCAGTAGATCTCCAGACTGAGGTAGGGATGAACAACATTCAGAATCATAACTATGGCATCAGTGCCTATCAGAGAAAATGTGGCACCCTTCACACACACCCCATGAGAATGATGAGGACCTAGTTCTACTACCAGTTCTACTGTTTCCCATCTATGGGACTCCCAAGCTGATCGGCTCATGCCCTTGGTCTTCAGGGTCTCACATTTTTAAAACTGGGATTATATAGAGTTTGATCACACAGTTTCTGAGAGCCCAATTTGATGAGTCTGTGCACCTGATTCACATTTAGTAATCCACCCTATCACCAGCCCCTTCCGACCACACCACACTCCAGCCACATACAGAGCCTTTGACTTACGTGCAGTTGTAGAGCAATCCGTTCAGTCCTTCATTTGACAAGTTTTCTTCTGACAAGTACTTGAGCCTCTTCTATGGTCTGAGGGTTGTCCTCAGTACTGGGGACCCTAAGATAAAGGAGATAAAAATCCTGCCCTTTGAACTTATTTTCCTGTGGTTGATGTAAGATGCAAATCACTAATAATATCTTACATTATAGCATTATTTGATTTTTTTTCTTTATAGAAATTCAGTACAATTACTATCCACATTTTATAGATGAAGAAAGGAAATCTTAAAGAGGATTTAGAGCTTATCCAAGGTCCCAGAGTAGGGTCTATAAACTTTGTCCTTTGATTCCCTGTCACATACATGATCGACCAGGCCTATTGATTCTCCCCTACCAATAAATATTCCTATCTCTTAGCTGATAATTTCTAACAGATTAAGGCATTCTGTTTCTTATACATAATGGCACATTTCCCAATATGTTTTAAAGAATCATTTCTTGAGGTTGCCACTAAAGCCTTGGCAGAAAACACAGTGCTGGGGAAAATGGGGATTAGAGCAAAAACACAAATCTAACAAGCTGAAGCTTACTTTTGGTCCCATCTCTGACCTTTTCCCAACCTCCCATATTCTGTACTTGAACCATACCACATTGCTTATGTGGCAAGCTGTATTTTCCAAATGCCTGCTCTTCTAGACGCTTGCCAATATGAAGAGATGGCATCTGTGGCATCTCCCCTTGTCCTTATGTGGACCTAGTGACTTTCTTATCTAATAGATCATGGCGGATGTGGTACTATATGACTCCTGAGACTCTCTCTGCTTTGACTCCTCTCCTCTCCTAACGTGGATAATCCTCATTTACTTTTAAACGTCACTTCACCTCGGAAGTCTTACTTGATTTTCTAAGTTTGGGTTTAGTCCTTTCCTCTGGGAATCTCTTCACATACTTACCGTAGAATGTTATCATACTGTGTTTAATTGCCTCTTGCCCTTTCCTAGACTGAAAATACCTTAAGCATTGGAGCTATATCTTGATTGTACCTCCTGCAGCCAGCACAGTGCCTGGCACAGCGTGAGCACTTAACAAATACTTGTCCAGATAAGGAGTCATGCAAGTACAGGATGAGTAGACACAGTGAGGGAGCAGGTTGTGTGGAGAAGACTTTTGGAATTTAGTTCCTGGCAAGCCTACTAATTAGTGAGAAATGGAGCAATGTCATCAAAGACTCTAAGGCACCCTTAAGGTGCATTAACTGAACTTTAATATAAATAAGAAGGGAGGCGATAATGCTGTACTATGAGTTTTTGTTCTTAATACATCTAGAATGTTTATTTTCTGATGACATCTTTGAACAGAATCTTTTTTCATCACTTTTTAAGATAAAAAACTTTATCTTGATCATTACTTGAAAAAATAAGGCAGATTTTGCCTGGACAAGTAAAAGTTCAAGGAGGACTGGACAGTATCTTCAAATCCCTGGACAGTCATCCTCATGAGGAAGGAGAAAGCTTGTGTTATTTGATTAATATGTAATGTCCACGACAGGTGTGACATTACTGGAATATATGATGTTCCCTATACCCTCTAGCAAGAAAGATGTGTTTACCTGAATTATAAATTTGTAATCTAAAGGATGAATACTTTCACAACTTCAGTGAAACATAGGAAAACCTTCAAATTAAAAAAAATGCTGTTGTATGTGTTGAGAGAATGGTAGAGAGGTGTTTAGCTTTCATATTAATTAAGGCTTATTTTGAGAATGAATGACACTGCAGAGGCAAGAAATTGGTCCTATGAACCAAGGATGTGTTTGATTTCTGTCCTATAGGAACAAATACAAGGGAAGTGTCCTGATGTCCTTGGGAACATTCACAGACTGAATTTTACTAGTTCCTGAACATCAGCCTTTGGCAGGGTCCTACCAGGCTGCTAAGTGTGAGCGCTCAGTGCATTAAATTATTATCTAATAAACCCTCATTACATTCCTGGTAAAATGACTGCTTATTCAAAAGCAATTAGGCTTACCATGTAGATAGATTACCATTAAACCTGCATTTTCCATAGCACTGGCATGGATACAGCTCTACGCAGATACTTCCAGATCTTTCAAACTAAGAAAATGAAGGGGTAAAAGAACTGATGTTTATCGGGTAGGCCTGCTCTGGGTCAGGTACTGAAATTAACACTTCCTCACCACACAACTTCCTGAGATGTTAGCTATTAATATTTCTAGTTCTCAATTGAGAAAATGAAGCTTTCAGAGGTAAAGTCACTCTGCCGGAGCAGCCCAGCTACTAGAGGCTAGAAATGCAATTTGAGTCTAGTTCTGCCTAGCTCCCATAGCCTGTGTTCTTCTCACACCGCGCTGTCCCTTTTTTTCGGCTGGTGAGTTCTGAGAGCAAACTACACTGTGCTTCAGGGAATATAGACTTCACACTGGCGGAGAGGAATAGAGGAGAAAAGGCACATAGACAAATAATGCAATTCAAATAGGAAGTTATGGAATATAAGAAAACAACAGGAACCCAGAAGGTAACTCGAGGAAAGAAAATGTTGCTTCCGTGGATGGGAAGATTTTATTTAAAAAAAAAAAAAAAGTCTTGACGTGGAAGATGTTTTGAATAAAAATGTGACTTTACAGAGAAAATCTCAACAATCCAAAAAGATATCACCTGGAGCCTCTGACTTTTGCTTCCGTCTCCAGGGTGTATCTTACTTTCTTCATTTCACCTCCTTCTGTGTCTTCATGGGGAACCAGAGCTCAGAATAGGAAGCTGGTTTAAATACTAGACTTGAGATCATATTTTTGAGGATTTTAAATAATATGTATTTTGCAATATTAAATATATAAAATATATATATAATGAATAATAAATACCCCTCCCTTTTAGAAATAAAACATTACCAATACAGTTGAAGCCTTATGTTTCCTTCCCTGATGGCATTTCCTCTTCTCTCGTTCTGAGGAAAGTGCTATCCTATATTTGGGGTTGATAATATCCACTTATCTATTAATATAATTGTTACATGTATGTATATGTAGGTACTTTATGTATTTGTTGTTATAATATATGGGAAATGGTACTTTATTGTGCTACACTATTTTTGGTGGTATATAGGAATAAAGTTGGTTTTTACCTGTTGATCTTATATCCAGAAAACATAGCAAATCTTATTTGGATAATTTGTCTGTAGATGTTTTTGTGTTTTCTCTAAAACATATGTGTGTATTTATGCATACATAGTTTCATACATAATATTCTACTGCAGCTTTTTTAAATCAACATTTGTAAGAATCATTTATACCAGTGAGTATAACTATAGTACATTTTTACTTCATTTTATTACTATATGTTATTTCATTGATCGAATATACTGTAATTGATTTGTTCATTATTTTAAAGGTCATTTCAATTGTTCTTATACCTTTTTTGTGTTTTAAGTGATGGGTTTTGTTTGTTGCTGACACTCTTGTATGTGAGTCAGTGCACATCAGTTAGAATTTCTCAGTCTAGGGTATATGCCTCAGAATTTAATTTCTGTATACGAGTTCTTGTTACTCCATATTTTTACCAACACTTAGAATTATAAGACTTTTTAACTTTGAGCCATCTGGTAGATAAAATATATCTCAAAGTAGTTTTAATTTTCTTCCTTCTGTTTACCATTGAAGTTTAGCATGTTTTTATTTTTCTTCATATGTCTCCTGAGAATTGCTTGTTCATGTTATTTGCTATGTATTATGGAGTCATTCAATAATTTGATTTTTTTAAGCCTTTTTTATTTTCTAGGTAATTGTCTTATGGCTTTCAATGTTCTCTTACGATAAAGGGTTTTTTTTATTAAATGGAGTCAAATTTTACCTCTGATTTATGCAGTTTATGTCTAGGTTAATCTTTCAAACACTGGGGTTAAAAAATAATTTTCATTTTCCCCAAAGGTATAAAGTTTACTTTTTGCATTTGAATGTTTAATTTATCTACAGTTGACTTTCATATTGCAAGTGAACTAGGGATCCAGTTTCATTGTTTTCCATATGCATGACCAATTAACATTTCACACACAGGTATAGTAATTGACTTGCTGGTCATTATGTCCTGCATTTCAAATATTCCCTCTGGGATTGCTCTCTTTCACTTAAAGCACATCCTTTGCATTTCTCTAGGAAAGGGCTATTGGTAGTCACTGTCTTTCTTGTCTATTTTTAAAAATCATTATTTAACTCTCATTTAAAGATAGCTTTGTTGCTTATACAATTCTAGATTGACTATTTTCTCTCAATTCTGAAATATCCTCTTCTGGCATCCATTCTTGTTAAGTTCACCATCTGTCTAGTTATTCTTTTGCTCTTTTATTTTCTCCCCCTCTGGCTACTTTTAAGATTTCCTTTTAGTCTTTAATGTTATACATAGTCTTCATTATATATCTGGGTACGTATTTTATTCATTAACTTAGAATCCTTTTGTTTTCTAACTCTGATTTATTTTTAATTAGTTCTGGACCATTCTCAACTGTAAAATAATACCATATTGCCTCTCCCAAATTCTCTTTATTCTCTTCTCTGTGACTACTGTTAAACATATGTTAGCCTTTCTTTTTCTGTTCTTCATGTTCCTTAACTTTTTCATCTTTGTTTTTGTTTATCTGTACTGCATTCTGTATGACTTGTTCAGACATACTTTCCAGTTCACTAATAATCCTTTCACTTAAAACTATTCTGCTCTTTCACAAAAACATAGTTTTTTGTTTGGTTCTTTGTTTACACACTTGTTTGGTTTGGGGGTGCTTTTTTTACTAATTATTTTATTTCTGTAAGTTCTATGTACAGTTTTACATCATTTAATGATAGAGATGCATTCTGAGAAATGGATCTTTAGGCAGTTTTGTTGTACAAGCAGAGTGTACTTACACAAACCTAGATGGTATAGCCTACTACACACTTAGGCTATATGGTACAGCCTACTGCTCCTAGGCTATAAACCTGTACAGCATGTTATTGTACTGTATACTATCAGCGGTTGTAACACAATGGTAAGTATTTATGTATTTAAACATATGTCAACATAGAAAAGGTATAGTCAAAATATGGTATAAAAGATAAATCTAGTATATCTATATAGGGCACTTACCATGAGTGGAGCTTACAGGACTGGATGGCTCTGGGTGAGTTAGTGAATGAGTGGTGAGTGAATGTGAAGGCCTAGGACGTTATTGTACACTACTGTAAACTTTATGATCACTGTACAATTCGGCTGGGCTAAATTTCTTTTTTAATGTTTTCTTCAATAAATTAACCTTAGCTTACTCTAACTTTTTTACTTCATAAACATTTTAACTTGTTTGACTTTTATAATGAACAGTTTAAAACACACTTTGTACAGTTAAACAAAAATTTTTTTGTATCTTTATAAGCTTTTTTATATTTTAAACATTTTTTTTACTTTTTAAAATTTTTTGTGAAAAACTAAGGCATAAGTGGGCACATCAGCCTAGGCCTACACAGAGCCAAGATAATTGATATCACTGTCTCCCAACTCTACATCTTGTTTCAGTGGCAGGTGTTCAGGATCAGTACCTGTAATCTCCTATGATAACAATGCCTTCTTCTGGGGTACTTCCTGAAGGACCTTCCTAAAGCTATTTATAATGCATATATGAGTAGAAGGAGTACACTCTAAAATAGTAATAAAAAATATAGTGTAGTAAATATTAGGCATTAGGAATTTTTCAACTCCATGATACTTTTATGGGGCTGCCATTGTATGTGTGGTCCATCATTGACTGAAATGTTATGCAATACACTGCTTATGGTTCTCTTCAAATACTTTGAATCACTTATATAATCATATTCCCGTGTCATATTTTTATTTCACATTTTATTTTTTAAACATTTTTAATATTCTTATATTCTATATAATAATATCATAATAGATTATGGCACAAGTGGTGCTACATGACTTCTGAGACCCTCTCCAATTTGGCTCCTCTCCTAGCCTGGACAATCTATTATTATTATTATTATTATTATTATTATTATTATTATTTGAGATGGCATCTTGTTCTTTCGCCCAGGCTGGAGTACAGTGGCATGATCTCGGCTCACTGCAACCTCTGCCTCCCGAGTTCAAGCGATTCTTCTGCCTCAACCTTCTGAGTAGCTGGGATTACAGGCAGGCACCACTGCACCTGGCTAATTTTTGTATTTTTAGTAGAGACAGGGTTTCACCATGTTGGCCAGGCTGGTCTTGAACTCCTGACCTCAGATGATCCACTGCCTCGGCCTCCCAGAGTGCTCAGATTACAGGTGTGAGCCACCGTGCCCGGCCCCCATTCATTTTTAAACATGATTTCACCTGGGAAGACTTACTCAATTTTCTAAGTTTGAGTTTAGTCCTTTCCTCAGGGAATCTCTTCACAAACTTATTGTAGAATGTTATATTGTGTTTAATTACCTGTTGCCCTTTCCTAGACTGAAAACACCTTAAACATGAAGTCTCTGGTATCTAATTCTGCCATTTGTGTTTTTCTCATTCTTGATGACTTAGTTTCTCTAAAGCAAATTTGCATTTCCACTACTACCAGGAATCTTAAGGCACCACCAACCCAAGATCACTTTTAGGACATTTTATACTTGAGGTTTGACAAACTACACAGCAGAGTTTCAAATTCCAAACCTCCTTGAGGTATGCCTATAGTTACAAATTCTCAGGGACATTTTTTTTCTCTACCCTGAGAGCCAATGCCAACACAGAGTTCTTCTGTGGCTTTCTCTGGTGGCAGCCTCCATACCCCCACTTATAACTGTCCTTACTGGTGATGCAGCCTCTGAGGTTCCAGATGTATGTAGGAGTCCTCAGGTCTAATTGTGCATCCTTTGTGGCCATTAAAACTTAAGACTCTAGATACCTGGTCTTGGCAAATACCTGCAAGCTAACCACTCAGCATTTATTTGTCACTCTGGTTTTCTCCCTCTGTATTTGCGGTCTCTGAAAATTTCCTTGTGTGCATATGCAAGAGAGAGTGACTGTAAGTGCCAGTAAGTTTGGCTATTAATTTAAAAACTGTTCACTGTTATTAATCCAGTGTCAAGTATTTTTAGAGATTTTAGAAAATCTCACCTGCTATTTTACTGCATGTACCTGTTTGTTTTACTAGCTAAGGTGATTGATTCACTTTCGATATAAACTAGTACTTACAGCACAAAGAGTTTTTAAAAATGAAGCATGAATTTATTTGGATATTTCTTCATGGCATACATTCTGTCACCTAAAAGAACTCAGCTTTCCAGTTTAACCTAGAAGCTGAAGACATAATATTCTAATAGTGACCCTTACTCAGAATTTGGCATAAATGTTTCTTCCGCAGTTAACCTCCCAATCACTTTATATAAGTAGGGCCCCACACATACACATACATCATTATTACCTACCAGCACTCCTCATTTCCTTCATTTTTTAAAATGCTTAAATTATTCATTTTCTTAGTGTTTGTTGCCTCCTCTAGAATGAAATAGGCCATAAACTACATAAAAGCAGGGATTATAACTGCTTTATTTACCACTGTTTCACTAGTATCTCAGAGAACGTATGGCCCATAGCAAAAACTAAATTGTTAATTAACTGAGTGAATAAATAAGTGAAAAGCTACCTGTTCTATTTTTATCTATCTACTCAGTCTTCTTTGCTAACTCTTTTTCTACATGTTTGTTGAACAAATGGATAAAAGAGAAAGAAAGGCTGGATAGAGGAATCATTAAATAACATGCCCTTCCCTTACCCTTATTTGCCATTTCCAAATAACATATTATAAAATAACCTAAACCACAGTCATCTAAACTGTTTCTCCTCTGCACAGTTCAATTTGTTTTTCAAACCTTTCTCAAGTAACAAAAAATATTAACCTGGTGTTACAAGCCAGTGTCTTTCTCTAAGTAGTCCAAATTAATAAACTTACAGTAGACACAAATGAATACTTCTAGACAAAGTTTGTGTTGTTTTTATGATAAACGTGTGTATTGAGTCTGTGGCCTTCAAACTTAATTTTCGTTTTTCATACTATTACTATCTAAATAATTGAATGGCTAATAATAACAAGGATAATTATACAAAAGTGTTATTCAATTCAATTCATATACCAAGACCTTGTAATCAGTTCTGTTAGTACATGCACATCATAGATAAGGAAACTGAGGCTCAATGAAGTTTAGTTCATTGTCCAAAGTCATAGAAAGTTACTGAGGTGAAATTGAGTCAAAATCTTCTTCCTTCTGATGCAGAGCTTACCCCAGTACTTTAAAACTGGGTGATCAACCAGATGGTCACAGACCCAGAATTTGTTGTACTCTGCAACAAAGACAAACTGTGAGGGAAGAAAAGGTGGTCAAGCAGTAGACAATGCCTGAGAACACCTGACCCCTGTGTGCACACAAACTCCCATAAACTCCTGGCAGCTATTACCCTCACTGCTTTGACCTGTGTTCAGAGTTCAACTCATTGTGAATGTGGAAAGAGAGGGAGAAAACAGACTTGCAATTTACTAAGGGTTCTATATTGTACCTCCTGAAATGCCCTGCAAGCTCAAAGAGGAAAAACTGGAAGTAATAATTTACTTTGTACCAAGAACTGTGCTATATGTATAACGATTGCATTTAATGTACGCAAAAAAGAATATAAGGTAGAAAATATCAACCCAGTTCACAGGGGACCATTGATAACAATGCTTGAGTCATGTAATTGGCAAGTGGTGGAGTCAGGATTTGACTCATGTTCTTATATTACATCATGATACTATTGGCATCATGTTATGGGTATCATCTAAAAGAAGAGAGGTGAAAACCTGAAGAAAGAAGCTTGGTCTTCTCCTTAGAGTCCAGGAAGGCAGAAGAAAAAAGACAGTCCTGGTCCTAATGGTGCCTGTCAATGTATATTTATTGTGTCTACTCAGGCCCAACACTGCAAGATGCTAATAGGGATGAAGTCATGTTCTGTATTGCACTTTATCTCTGCTTCACCAGCATCTAGAATACTGTGTTACAGTGATTGATGAGAAAAACCTACCTCCGTGTGGCCCTCTACACTTTACAACAGACTGTCAGGGGTTACGCCATTTGATCTAATTTAAGAGCATGCTTTATCTGTTCTACTAGACAGTTCTCTCTTTTGAACCATGTCTGATTCAACTTTGTACCTCACTATGTTGACCTTCAGTGTCCCAAGTCTTAACTGAACAAAAGACATTGCAAATAATAGGGACTCCTAACTCTAGAATAGGTGTCTTTTCAATTTGCGTATGCTTAAGAAATAGCAAGCAAATAAATGTTCAGGGAATTTTATAATTGCCTCTTTCCAGTGCATTGATCGTTTTAGACACAAGGCCATTCTTCACCTGGATGTGAGCCTCACCAAACACAGTATCCCATCAACCATTTTCAACCTTTCTGGGTATAAGCAAAGACTCAAGTCCCACCCAAATTGGCCCCATTATTTGAGCAGTGGGTAGTGAATTTGCATCCTATACAAATTCTGGCATAGAGTGATGTAGGCCCCTGCCCAAATTTTCTTCCTTTTCCCAAAAGCCTGTGCCTCCCCAGGTTCCTCTGAGCCCTGAGGCGTGACAAGGCCATGGTAGGTGTCAGGCTTTCCATGAACAGTCTGTGTTTTGTGTCCAGTGGCCCCTGCTGCAGTGCATGCATGGTCTTGAGTGTCAAGGAGCTTGGGCTCTCCTGTAATTGACTATTCCAGACATAAGCATTGAGCTTTAGATTAATAGTGTTATAGATTAAATTGTACCCCCTTCAAACTTCCTATGTTGAAACTCTAAGTCCCTGTATCTTAGAATGTAACTGTATTTGGAGATAGTGTCTTTAAGGAGGTAATTAAGTTAAAATGAGGCTCATAAGGTGGGTTCTAATTCTTCTGACTGGTGTCCTTTCAATAAGAGGAGATTAATAAACATAAAGAGATGCTGGGGATGCATGCACACCGAGGAAGAACTGTATGAAAGCACAGTGAGAAGGCAGCTATCTGCAAGCCAAGGCAAGAGCCCTCAAAAGAATCCACACCTACTGACATCTTGATCTTGGATTTCTAGCCTCCAAACTGCAAAGAAAATAAATTTCTGTGATATTTGTCTGTAGTGTACCCAGTCTGTGGTATTTGTTATGGCAGCCCTAGTAAACTAGTACAAAGAGTACTCAGCACACAAGCCCAGATGTAGTTTTCCAAAATCCAAACAAATCCAATTTTGAAATCCTCAGATGCATAATTTTTTTTCTAGTGTTTCTCAGGTACCTCTAAGATATAAAAGCAAAAAAGTGGAAAGCATAAATTGGATGGCATAAAGTATAAAGCAAGAACTATGGTAGTACATTGACAAAGAGAATAATGAGAACTGGTGTGATCAGGGAAGAGATTCTGGAGGTTACATTTCAGCTGGATCTTGATTGATGGATGAAATTTGCAGAAAAGGGTCAGGTTATGTTGAGTAAGAAGAAACAACATGAATCTTTATCTTTACACACTTGATAAATGATATTAGACACTAAGTGCTTCATAGTCGAAGTAGTAAGAAAGAATGAGTGGCTGTAAGACTGGGAATTCCTTCAAATATGTATTAAGAACCTACTATGGTCCGGGCTCTGTGGCTCATGTCTATAATCCCAACACACTGGGAGGCCGAGGCAGGCAGATCATGAGGTGAGAAGTTCAAGACCAGCCTGGTCAATATGGTGAAACCCCATCTCTACTAAAAATACAAAAATTAGCCAGATGTGGTGGCATGCAACTGTAGTCCCTGCTACTCAGCAGGTTGAGGCAGAAGAATCGCCTAAACCCAGGAGGTGGAGGTTGCAGTGAGCCAAGATCATGCCACAGCACTCCAACCTGGGTGACAGAGCGAGATTCCATCTCAAAAAAAAAAAAAAAAAAAAAACCCTACTATGTGTCAAGCAGACACTAGAGGAACACAAAAGAGAGATCAACATTATCCATGAAAAATACACATGCCGGAAGGGGAGACAAGCATGTAAACAATTATTAGTAATAATTAGATAATATGATAAATGCCAAAACAGAGTGCTAGGAAACCAAACACAAGAGAGCCTCTGCTTCGCTCTGAAGCAGGGTAAAGTGAAGCAGAGGATGCATCACCTATGAACTGACACCAAGCCAGTGAGGAAGGGCCAAGGACGAGGACTTCACATGACAAGATTCTTTAAGTAAAGACCTCTGAGGAAGAGGAAACACAGCAGGATCCAGACTCCAAAATCTAGATGTGTGTAGGAGAGAAGTGAGTGAGACCAGATGATGATGTTGTAGAATATTTTCTCTCTAGCTTCTTTATTTTTCACTTGTTGGTGCTTATTTAGCTAATATTTATCTAATTGGCAATAGAGTTTCCCAAAGATTAGTCAACCAGAAAATTCATTAAACTCTATTACAGTGGCCACACAAATTAATAATATCTCGTTGTTCTGCCCAAAAAGGGATTTGCAGTTTCATATGTGCATTTTTTAAAATGATTACTGGGAAGCCTACTTAGAAACACCAATTATAATAAACTTTTAATTCTTCACTTAAGGTTCTTAGATTTTCTGTTTTTTGTCAATGAACCAGTCCTGCCTTTTACTTGTTTCCTGCTGCTCCTTGGAAAGATGTGTGCTCAGGAGACCTGAGAATTAATGAGACATTCCTTTAGGACATTTGTGACATTTTCTTTTTGTTTGTTTTTTGTTTTTGGCTAAACCCTTCTCTTAGTTGATGGAAGAAAAAGCAAGACATATATGCTGATACTCTGGGAAATTTTAGTGGGCTTTTTACTCTGCTCAGTAAGCATTTTGGGGGCCAGGTGTGTTCAATTTGTTGCAGGTCAATATGTTAGCATCTCAGGAAGGGTAGGTGTCTGCAGAGAGAATGTTTGGACAGACTGTTTACTGTCACTTGGGCTATACCTGCAGGCAGTTTGGGAGCAGCTGAGACAGAGGGCCAGCCTATTTCCATCATTTCCATTCCTGTGGATAATTAGCAGGGCTGGCCCCAGACCCAGTAGAAAAATCAATGCATTCTGTGGTTCCTGAAGCTTCCCAAGCCTCTCATCCACTTCCTCCTGCCCTCTTCAAACCCAGTGCAAAGGCTTCAGTACCTAAATGGAATACAGAGGTTATATGAACCAACCCCAAATGGCAACCTTACACAGAGTTTGGAGTACTCAATACTCACCTTGGTATCTTAGCCTATCTTTGAGTAACTTTTTAATATTAGAAAGTATATCCTTATTTCGAACAGAAGTGCATATATTCTTTTAATATTTATTGAGCATATGCTATATTCCTATCACAATTATGGCTTCAGGGGATACAGAGGCTCTCATGAGATTTAGCTCAGAAAGAAAAGAGTTCTTTCAGTTCTCCTCTCTAAAATGGTGCTCAGTGCCCCTTTGAGGTCTTGCATAATTATTGTATGCTTTGCCACTTTTACTTGTGTGCCCTCAAGAATCCCTTCAGTCATAAGCCTGGAGTGGTTTTATTACTCTCCCTTTACTTGCCTACTTCTCTTACTTCCCTTTACTTGCCTACTTTTCAAACACAAGAGCTCCGTCGCCCGTTCACCCTGCAGGGCTGTAACCTCAGTCTGCTCCTCCTAGCGAGCAGCTCAATTTCATCTTTGGGTACTCTTTGGTGTCCTCTACCTGAAACGCCTTCCCCTCTTTTATTCACCTTATGAGCTCCTTTCTTCTTTCTCCGTTACTTTCTTGGTGTACTTTGCTCTACACGTGGGACTGTAACTGCTCACCTTTACTCTAACAACTTCCCCAGCAATTGGTATATCAGGGCTCAGACAGTGTTTATTGACTTAACTTACAGTCTTCTCTTAGGTCAAGGGAAGACCCTAATGAGACCCACTAAGAGGTACACCATTGAGCAAATGCCTATGCCATACCATGGCTCATGCCTGAGTGTCACTATGGCTTCCCATAGTAGGGTTTTCTGGCTTTGTATCCTCTTCCAATCAGCTAGGCCTCTTAGCCCTTCAGCATTCTTTGCTGTAACTGTTCCTCTTTGCTTGAGATTTAGGGATCTTGGAGTGGCCTTCCCCACACCACAAAAGGGTCACATGATTGTGTAATAGTATTATGAAGGCCATCTAGTTAAACCCACCCTCAGTCTTTGCTATTCTACTGTTCACATACTATGTGGAATATAAGACTTTCCATCCAGTCTCCTGGGCCTACTCTAGGGAGACAATTGCTGACAGTGTCCACTTTGGAAACATCCTGGAAACATATCTGGAATTTTTATGGCATGGGCCTCTTTTCAGTTTCTCTCAAGCAGTGGAGTTCTCATTACCTGCCCTCCAGTTTTCCTTTACCCCCTGTCAATCACTTCTCTATGGTTCACAGAATGAAGCTGAGCTTTAAGTCAACCAGCCATGATTTTCTTATCTTTTTGTTGTTGTTGTTGTTGTTGGCTCTCTTAAAAGTCTAGACTGTTATATGATTTCTGAATAATATCACCCAAGCTCACTGCATATGGAGTGCTTGTTCCAGTGTCTTCTTTGGTCAGTAGGAGTAAAACCTATGGAAAAAAAAAACCTACATGATTTGATATGAAGAAGTGTTTACCATACAACAGTAAATATTCAACAATGGCTAATTTTTATTGAAAGGGAATCAGTATCATTAATTTTCCTCTTGGAAGTAATTAAATTTTATAGTAGCCAATATCTTATCTAGAGGTTATAAAATGGTAGGCCCACACACCAGAGTTGAACTGAAGATTTTTTTCCGGCACTGAATTTTAAACATTTTGTATTTGAATACCTATAGGTAGTACCCATATTCTTTAGTTCACAAAGACCTCCGTCTGCCTATTGTCACCTAAAACATCCACATGCTTGTGGAGGGCATTTGAGCTCTAGTCTTACCCTCTTCTTTTAATGATCAGAGAATAGTGGTCATTTGCTCAAAGTTACATAACTAGTTAGTTGTGATGCTGGTACTTGAATCAGGCTGCCTATTTCTAGTGTAAGGCTCATCTTCTTTAACCAAAATCTAGCCCCAAATACTTCATATAGAAGGATAACCTGAATTCGAATTGTCTTGGTCGATGGGAGAAGAGTCACATTAAAAGTAAAACTCCAAATTTCATTCTTATCTAAATTTGCATGCACAGGACATCCATTCCACAGTGAAAGCTGACCCAGATGTCCTCAGTGGAGAGGGGCTTACATGTGCCCCAAAACTCTTTGGTTAGCGGTCACCACATGACATTTGGCACCTTCTTCCTCACACTCCTGTGTCACTGATCTACTCTGGCCACAAGGTCATGAGAGTGATTCACAATTGCCATTACACTGTACCATATTTATGCCAAAGGTGTTATACACCAGTGCTTCCAAGCCTGAGCAGCCTTGGATCTTGCGTTTTTATGCCAAGCATAGAAATCCATGCCTTAATCGCCACTTTCCATGATGAAATCTGTGAGGGCAGTCACATATGGACCTCTAGCTTCCTAACTTCCCTCATTCTACCCCAACATGTCAATCCCCTTGAGCGTCATTCAGGATTCCTTGCTTTTGTAATAAAGAAAGGGCCATGCATAAGGAAAAATGTTTTTTTATTTTCTTCTCAGAACCTTATTAGTCCCATCTCTAGAAAAGGGATGATCATACATCCCTCCCAGAGCTGTTGTAAAAAGTCTACATAGCACTCTGCATGAAAGCGCTCAGCAGGCTGAAGCCTGCTGTACAAATGTGAGTTGTATAGTCTGTGGGTTTATAAATCCTTCTGTTCTCAGCTTCCACTGTTTACCAGCATCTCATGTTTATTCTTTTTCTTTTTCTTTTTTGCTGTGTAGCTATTGTTTCCTTTAAAAAACAAACGTGATAATCAAAAGTTGAAGTATTCAACTTTGCATAGCTCCTAGGTGATTAGATGCTTGGTGAACATCACAAGTCTTTTCCATGTATACCAATTTCCAATTAATTCTACTAATCACCATTGAATATTTACTACTAAGCCTGTACTAGGCACATGTATTTTCTCAGAAATCATTTAACCAGGCCTGGACCACATTGTATTTTACTATAATGTCAACCTGACATTGACATGAGCAATAGCTGAAGCTGAATATGCTCACATGTGAGCACATTCTGTGAAAATACTGAGAGTTGTAAGACATAGATTGGAGCTTAGCTCACTACCAAATCACTGTGTAAACTTGGGAAAGTGCTGTAAGATTTTTGAGATTTAGATTGTTCATCTGGACAATGAAAATAACCGTGTTATAGTCAGGAATAAATGAGATCCTGTAAGTAAAACATATAATACATTTTAAAAACTCTCTTTATATTTTAAGAGAGTTGATATTCCATACAAGTCATCCTTTTTAAGTTTTATTTTCTCATTTTGCATAAAAATCATTGTCAGAACTGAATCAGTATGTGAGATAATCTGCTGAGATACAACTGTTCTGCATTGTATTAGTCTGGGTCCTCCAAGAAGCGGACCTAAACCAGATTAAATAGATAAGGATCCTTCATTTAAAAGTCAAGAAACAATAGATGCTGTCAAGGCTGTGGAGAAGTAGGAATGCTTTTACACTGTTGGTGGAACTGTAAATTAGCTCAACCATTATGGAAGACAGTATGACGATTCCTCAAGCACCTAGAACCAGAAATACCATTTGACCCAGCAATCCCATTACTGGGTATATATACCTAAAGGAATATAAATTTTTCTACTATAAGGACACATGCACACACATGTTTATTGCAGCACTATCTACAATAGCAAAGTCATGGAACTAACCCAAATGCCCATCAATGATAGACTGGATAAAGAGAATGTGGTACATTTACACCATGGAATACTATGCAGCTATAAAAAGGAATGAGATCATGTCCTTTGCAGGGACATGGATGGAGCTGGAAGCCATCATCCTCAGCAAACTAGCACAGGAACAGAAAACCAAACACTGTATGTTCTCACTCATAAGTGGGAGTTGAATAATGAGAACACATGGACACAGGGAGGGGAACAACACACACCAGGGCCGGTTGGGGGTGGGGGGTGAGGGGAGGGAACTTAGAGGATGGGCCAATAGGTGCAGCAAACCACCATGGCACACCTATACCTATGTAACAAACCTGCACGTTCTGCACATGTATCCAAGAACTTACAAAATAAAAATAAAAGGATCTTATTAGGAAAGAAGGCTGTTTGAGAAATAATAGGGAGGTTACTAGGGAAGACTAAGACAGCCAACAGATTACAAGAAAGTCTGTGGCCTCCAGTGAAGGAGAGAGGGAGAGAAGTTTGAATGGAAATATCCTTGACTGCCACACGATCTAAATGAGGTCTGGCAAAGCTACTGGGGAGCCCTCAAGCCAAAGTCAGTTCAAAGGAGTTTCAGTATCACAGGAACTAGTTACCTGGAATGGTAGCCTTAGTGGAATACTAACTGAATAGAATAATAACCTTCATGTCCCTGTCATGTTCAGTCCTTGAACTGGAACAGCCCATGGGAAACGGCCTTGGAGCTAACTCAGCAATGGATTTCAAAGAGCAGCAGCTGGGGCCTAGAGGGCAACCCAGCCAATGCCCCATGTTGGAGGTCCCTGTAGTTGGAGATTCCAAGGCACATTGTCACAGCATCCTCCTAAGGTTTACAGGAAAACCCAGACACTGCTTTGCTGTCTCTTTAGCACTATTTGTTTTTATAGATCTATTTGAACACTCTCACCTCATTTATTTTTCCTTTCAAATGAGATTTAAATAAGTCAAAGATTGACAAAGCAGTTGCATCTGTTCAGCAACACAATGGGTCAATCCTGACTTGGTGGTAATGGATTTGACCCAATATTTGGTGATGGATTCCAGAGGGTGCTGACATCTGGGTGGTAGTACTGGCACGACTTCATAGAAATGACCATTGATTTGGATTCATTCAGAACTGGCTCTGCCCTTGCCCAGCTGCATAACTTTGATAAGGCAATTTAACTTCACTGAACTACTTTCCTCTTTTACAAAATGAACATAATAATAACTACCACAAATAATCCTTCTGAGAATCAAATACCATAAAGTATAGAAGAGAACCAGAAATTTACCAGAAAGAATTCAATTTAATGAATTTAATAAATCACTTCTAATTTGAACATCACTATTACTATTGTATGTGATCATCAGCCACATAATAAGCAGGAATTAATGGGATCTTTATGTAGTATCAATGTAGCTAATATTTGCAGCTGTCCCAGCATAGTGGTTGCCACATGCCAGGTATTCAACAAATAACTAGCTTCTTTTTCCTTTCCCCCTCTCAATTCCTCTAACAATTTTTACTTCCCTCTAGAACAAGTATTTTTCTATTAGTACACATTAAAACATTATATCTTTTCTGTAGCCATTTGTTTCCCTTTATCCCTTTTGGGCAACTATAGGCAATAACATATTTGTTAGTACTTCATAACCTCATTCAATACTCTTTTATTGAAGATTTGCTGAAAGCCTAGCTGATGCCAAACAGCAGAAATCCAGATGTACGTATTATTGTTCTTGTCCTTGAGAAGCTCACCATCCATCTGATGGGAGTGAGGAGGGGCCAGGGTGACAGAACCGTAAGTTGCCTGTGCCTTGAACAGTAGAAGATCAAGGGGAGCATAGTCCAGTGTTAGGGGTTAGGCGGTTGTCAGAAAAAGCTGCTTTTTGTTTTCTCTCTCCTTCTTCCACCTTTCTTCCCCTGTCCTCATCCCTTTTTCCTCTTCTCACCTTTCTCCTCCTCTACCTTCTTCATCATCATCACCATTATCTTTCCAGGTAATGTTTGTTGACCCAGAAAACTGTCAGGTACTGTGTTGATTTCTTTATGCATACTAACTAAATTAATGTTTGTCTCACTACTATGAGGTATGTGTCTTTATTCTACAAATGAGGAGTCTAGAGAAGTTAGTTACCCAAGACTCATACATATACTTACTAGTAGAACCAGGATTCAGATCTAGATAATTTGACTCAGTGACCCACAGACTTAACCACTAGATAAATGCAAAAGATCCTGAGGCCAGATTGTGAGCAATGAGAGATTCAGCAGGCAGACAATCTCAGGGGGAGCATGGTAGGTGGAAGGAAGAGCGTGTGCGCATGCGGGCACAGAGGCAGTGTAAAGCAGCCTCGTGTTACTCATTAGGTGTCAGGTATGACACCTTGGAAAGTGACATACACATAGTGGACTTTCTGTAATAGCTCTTGGCTGAAAAAGAAATAAAGCTGTGTGTGCTCTTTGGCCAAGAGTCCATCAATATCCCACCCCCTGGATATCTCTCGAGTTCTGTATCAAGTCTCACCTCAACTAGGAAGCTTTCTCAGACTACATTTGCACACAGTGACTTCTTCCTTCCTCAAATTCATATAATAACATATTTCTGTAACTCAGGTGGCATTTAATTATAAAGGATCTTATGTATTTGATAATTGTCATGTATATATGACATATGGACTCCTCAAAAATAGAGATCATGAGAAGTTGTGTGATGGAGTGGAAGAAGCACCAGTTTGGGATCAGACAGATTTGCATTTGAAACATCCTCTGACACCTCTGTTCACCAGCTGTGTGGCATGGGGCAAGAGCTTACATTCTCTGTACCTTATCTTTAACTTTAATGACAGTTAAATAACATTCCTGAGACCATCTAGGCCCATGCCTACCATATAACCCTGCAGCCAATGAAGATTTATTTCTTATGCTGCTTTCCTCACTCACAGGTTCTCAGATTGGTAAACATGCTGTAAGGAAGTATTACAACACCCTGAGAACTGGGTAAACCCATTTGTTCATGTCAAAGACCACTGGTCATCTAGTCAAGTCAGAAGGGAATCAGAGTGTTGTGCCTCAGGAACACTGTCTCAGAAATTAAGAAACAAACAAGGTGCCATTCCCCAGGGTCAAGCAATGCTTCTAATAGCTAATAACTCTCTGAGTACAAGTGATGAGGAGAGTCCATGTGCTGCTATACTTTGATTTTGGCAGTGGTTTGGGGAAGTGTAAAGTATGCTTGCCTTTCCCATATTATGATTTGAAATGTTATCTATGCATTTGAAGTGAATTATGCATTTCCTCACACATTAATTCATTTGTTTATTCGATAAATATTGAGTACTTCCTCTGTGCGAAGTACTCCAAACCTAGCTGAGACACACAATTGAAGGGACAAGGACTCTGAGTAGCAGTGGAAAAGCTTTGTCTGCAGAATCAGGCAGCCTCGGTTCAAACCCTGACCAAGCCCTCACTAGTTAGGCAGCCCTGGGAAGTCGCTAAAAACCATCTGAGACTTAGTCTTATCTGTAAAATAAAGATAGTAATAGTGCTTGCCTAATATGGGTTACTGTAAAGATTCAGAGAAATAATCCAAACAAAGTATTTAGCACTATTCCTAGTGCATAATGGCCATTTAATAACTGCTAGATGTGTGTGTGTATGTGCAATATTCTAATTTTTTTAAAGCTCATAATATTTTTTTAAACCCTCTAAGTAAAAAAGAAAGATTGCTGATGGTTGGAGAGATGTAAGTACATCTTTTAATTTGGCCCCGAAGGAATTTGCAATATGTTCCTAGCTATAATTGTGGTAAAAAGTCTTCCTTAATATAACACTTCTAGGCGCCCAGAGGCAATTACTTTATCAGGAGTTGTAGGTGGCAGGTGGGCAAGGGTGAGTGAGAAAAGCTTACAGAAGAGATGGCATTTTACCTGATAGGGAAAGGTCTTCATGTCAGAGAAACAGAAGAGAAAAGGAAGAATGAAGTTATACTGTTTTGAAGTGTCAAGCAGTTCAAATGTTCAAAAAATTGCAAATGTCCAAATGTTGGAGAATTCCAAATGGTTAAAAGTGGCTGGAGTGTCATTTCTAAGGTCAATCAAAGAAGAGGAAGCTTGAAATATTGATTGAGGCAAGATAGAGCAGGAGGTTGGATGCTGTAAGTATTTTGATACAGTCTACAGATTCTCTAGCCCTATACTTCATTTTCCATATGGGAAAAGGGCTTCAGAGGAAAGCTTGAGAGGTTGGCTGTTTCTGATTTGCACTGCTTTATTTAAAAAAACACTCCAAAACCGTGACTTAACACAGTTTATTGTTTTATAATGCTGTTGGTTAAGCTAGCACTTCTGCTTCATGTTGTATCAGATGGGGTATTGGCTGAAGGTACTGTAGAAGGTATCAAGTGTTCTTGGTCACATGACTGTAGCTGGTGCATATCACCCACTGAGAGCTCAAATGCAGCAGTCACCACACCCTTAGTTCTCTGCCGTGTGTGCCTCACCACATGGCTGCTTGGGCTTCCTCACAGCATGGCAGTCTCAGTGTAGTCAGACTTCTTATTTGGTGGCTATCTTTCCACAAAGTACAAAAGTGGAAGCTGCCAAGCCTTAAGATTTAGTTCAACAAGTAGCAGAATGTCAGGTCCACCACATTCTGTTGGTTAAAATGGGTGATGTTTAAAAATATAGCTTATGATTAAAGCATCACAGGTTCAAGGGGACTATACTAGAGCATGCATACTGAGAGGAGTAGTTTACTGGGGGTCATCCAGGGGACAATCTACCACATTAAATAACTTCCAAAACTCAAACCCTGTAAGCAAATAGTACTGCTGGAATTAGAACCCAGGTCTATTATTTTTCTTTCAAAAATGTCACGATGCCTCCAGGCATGGAGTACAACCTTCCCATCACCATAGGGCTTGAGTAAAAACAACTATTGCTCAGCAGCTATATCCAACTATATACAAATAATCATATTCTTTATCCTAAGAGTCCAATTCAGCCACAGTTGTCTTTGTAGATAGCAACACTTTGACCTTCATGGTTGAATGAGGAAATTTTAAAAAGCCCTTAGATAACTAAGGAAATTACCAGTGACACAGAATCCACTTTTAATGCCAACTGGCAAAAAAATCATTAAAAACCGTTACCATCTTCTGGCAGAAGTTTGAGAGCTGTTCAATTCATGACTAATGAACATGGCACTATTGATCTTCTAAGACTGTGCAGGACTGATCAGTATCATAGCTATAAATTACATTTATGAAGACATTCAAATAGCACACAATGATTACTTTTTCTCATGAAAGCCATGAGTAGCTGCAGAGGCATCTATTTTGCACAAGGTGATAGAACTACTTCTTCCACAGTTATCTGACCAAAACAGTGAAATGGATATTCATCAGCAAAAGGCACAATCTCATTTTGTTGACTTGGTGGTTTCTGCTGTGTCTTCTTTCTTGCATGCTTTGTCTCTCGAAAGAAGATACTATGTGAAATCATTCTTCATTTAGCCTTCATCTAGCCTTTATCTTTTTAGTAGCTTATTTTTTTCTTTTAATTTGGTGATTTAGCAAACCAGATCCTTGGGAACATGTATTTAAGAACAAGAAATGAAGCTAAAGGAGTCACAAATATTCAAAGGAGCGTATGATGGAAAAATGTCTATGATCAAATAGAAAAATCTCCAGAAATCAGGTCAAAGTCCCATTTTTCTGGTAAAGAAACTGAGGCTCTCACTTGTGAGGTAACTTGCTCAAGGTTATACAGAGAACATTTGGCCTGGCACTGCCTGGCACCCGGTTGCCTTTCCTTTAGAGGTCAGGTTCTCCTCTCCATGACGCTTTGCCTTTTCATCCTGTAGTTTTTCATTTTAAGAAGTTGAAGGCTAAGAAGGATTGTGCTGTGGTATGAATATTTGTGTTCCCTCCAAAATTCATAAGTTGAATCCTAGCTCCCAAGGTGATGATATTAAGAGGTGGGACCTTTTGGGAGGTAACTAGGTCATGAGGGTTCTGCCCTTATAATTGTACCTTAGGAGACACGACAGGGAGCTATCCAGCCCCTTCCATCATGTGAGAATGCAGCTAGCAGGTACTGTTAACAGTGGGAACTTACCCGAGTCACAGAGCACCAAAGTATGTTAGTGGCAGCGAATCTGTGTGGATCTGCAACAACCTTAGTTCTCGCCTCCTCAGGAGAAAGAGTTCAACCGAGATGCATAAGGCAGAGTGAGAGGCTGAGCAAATTTTAGAGCAGGAGTGAAAGTTTATTAAAAGTTTTAGAGAAGGAACAAAGGAAAGTGAAGTACACTTGGAAGAGGGCCATGCGAGTGACTTGAGAGAGTCAAGCATAAGGTTTAATTTTTGACTTGGGATTTTATACATTGTCATGTTTCTGGGGATTGTGCCCCTTCTCCCCTGATTCTTCCCTTGGGTTTGGCTGTCCACATGCACAGTGGCCCACCAGTGCTTGGGAGGGGCCTCATACACAATATGTTTACTGGAGTTGTATGCATGCTCGCTAGAGGCATTCTTCGCTTACCTGTCAAGTGTTCCTAGAAGAAGGTCAAGAACCAGTTAAACTGCCATTTTGCCCTTTAGTGCACACACTTGAGTGCCCATCTCCTGAGCTCTTATCTGGAAGCTGCTGATCACCAGTTTCAGGTGTTTCTATCTATTGGGAGACTGCCTTTCCCTGGCACCAGCTGTGACCAATTATTATTTTAGAGACACAGTTTAACAACCCCCTGACCATCACCTGATGGTTGCCTGACATTCATGGCTGGTTGGGGAGGGGGCCTCTTCTGCCTTGCTCATGTCTGACTAGCTACCCACTCTAACAGTATCATCTATGAGAAACAGGCCCTCATTAGAACCATATCTGCCAGCACCTTGACCTTGGACTTCTAGCCTCCTGAAGTATGAGAATAAATTTCTCTTATTTATATGCTAATGCTTTATAGTGTTTTGTTATAGCAGCCTAGACAGACTAAAATAGGCTGTGTATGAAAAAAAGTGGATAACTGGATGTCAGAATCCAGGGTTTCAGTCTAAGGTCAGATATTGAATCATTGTGTGGGCTTGGACAAAGCATATAACTTCTCTGGGCCTTAGATTCCCCCATTTGTAAAATAACGTCTAAACTAAGTGATTACTAAGATCCTGTTCAGCTTAAAATTTGGACTGCCTTTTCCTGACTAGCTCTGAGGAGGCTTGGGTCTGTGGAGGCTGTAATAGAACATTACATTTTAAAGCGAGTTTTAAAAAAAATCACTCCAAACCTACAGTTTAAGGGAGACTCTTATCTCCCACAGAAATGGTTTTTCTGTGGTTGCAGAGGTCAGCAGCTGTAGGAGGCTAATGTAGGTTGTCTCTGGCTCATTGGCAATCATGAGGCTTGATATGCATTTGAAAAAAACTAAACACTCCTAATTACCTTGAGAAAGGGATAACTCATTATAAGTGCACGCTAAGGAACTTCAGTGACATTTATTCCACATTTGTGTACAAATAGATTACATTATTTAACTAAATCAGTTTGGGCAGCTGGAAGCTACCCGTATACTCATTTATCCCTGCGGAAGATTGAACAGTGATTAAAAGAGAATACCTCTTTAATTCCAGATGTCATATACATTCCACATGGAAAAGGTTTTGTAAAACTCCATGATTATAGTCTTACATGAACCAAGCATCTTTAATGCCTCAGCTGAATTTAGAGATGGGGAGAGGCGCTACAAAAGCCAGAAAATCCCATTTTTGTGGCCATCTGGGACAAATCAGTTCTGGGTTTTTTTCCACCTTCATTAGGAAACATGCCACTCCACACCCGCTTCCTAACATGCCTAAGATTATCGTAGTTGAGAACCAGAACCTTCTGTTTGATGGTTTGGTTCCTTAATTTGGCCATCTGGAATTCCAGGTAGCACATGGTTTTAAAGTGTGAGCTTTCAAATCGGAACAGGATGACAAGGGACAACCTCCCATTTGGAACACCTAAATTCTTCAAACCTTGGACACTTTGGGTTTTATTTACTCTTTCCCCCCCCATTTTGTCCTCAAGGAAGGAGTTAAATGGATTACATTTGAAACATCCTTGTCCCCATAGTATAGAGAACCTGTTTCTGACAAAAGTAACTGAACGCATTTGACTTGATATGGCTCTTGTGACAGCAACTTGAAAATAGACATGGAGAAACTAAAACTTGTTAAATACCTGTTATGAGTCAGACAGTATGAGGTATATTCCTTAATCTCTGTTAACTCTTGTAACTGTCTGTGGGTCCAGCTCCACAGGTCTTATGACCTGTGCAGTCACATAGTACCCAGGCTTAGAAGGACCCCACACTTGGTTTAATGTGTTGTTTTCACATCTTGAAATTTTTAATAATTTTTCAGCAAGCGTCCTCGCATTTTCACTTTGTACTGGGCCCTGCACACTAGGTAGCTGGTCTCAACTGGCTGGATAAGTATTATTATTTGTGTGTACATTCCTGTGTTTAACAGATTAAAACATAAAAATAATAAAGCAGCAGCTCAGTTGAATCTCAAATCTATGTTTGCTAGACACCAAATCATATGCTCTTTCCTCATTACTTTTCTGAAAAATAAAAATTTGCAAATTCATGGCATTGTTTCAAAAGACTCATTGAATCTCTACTCAACACATATTCTACCCCCTCATCTTATGAAACCATTCTACCAGGAGAGCAGAGATAAGGTGGGAAATAATAAAATGGTAATCAATATAATAACAACAACAATAATAAACGTATTCTGCAGGCTTATTCTGTAATTTATTTTTTCACATTTATACATCCTGGACATGTATAAATTATGTGACCCCACGTGAAAAGCTAGTTGTATTTGAGCCTCAGCAAACCATAAATCTAAGAAAATAATTTTTATTATTTCAAATTACAGAGTCATTTCTGTCATACATTTAAGCAAAAGTGACTGGTGTCACATCACATCTTTCTCAAAGAGAAAAAGACATTTCAGATGGTAAATAAGTCATGCTTGAATATTAACTGTTAAACTTGAGGCAAATTCCGAATAGTTAGATTTCTTTTTCTCTTAGAAAAAAATGTGTCATGTATTTAGGATTCACATACTTTGTGCTGTGCTCAACCCTTTAGTGTTGAAACACAAATTTTAAAAGCTACATAAGTAATTATACAAACATTAAGCAATAATAATATATATTCAGGAAATAAATATTGACCTCCTGCTATGTATCAGCCACTAATTTCACAAAGACAATACAAAGATTAGTACACTGATTAATCAAATATTTATTAAGTGCCAGTATGGGCCAAGCACTATGGAGTCATTAAAGGTACATTAGGGATACAGACCCACCTTCATGGTGCTACCAAACATACTATGATGTGTGATGGAAAGGGAATAAAATATGAAATTTCCCCATCCTCTAAAATGTTAGTTTCATAGGAAAGATAGACAATTTTTAAAATATAAATAGAAAATATAAAGTGAGATATGCAAAATGAATGTAGAAGATTTTGGAATCATATTTATTGGTGACTTAGTCTGAGCAATAGAGATGTTTCCCTGGAGAGGTCACAGCCAAGTGGGCTCGGGGAGAAAGACTCACAAAAAGCATTAGAATAACAAATACAGTAGTCAATTAGGGAACTAACAACAAGGTGTGGAAATTCAGAGAAAGGAGTATTTGATCCAAAATGTGGTAGATTGGAATCAAGGATACCATCCTGGCTCCTCAAGAGGTAGCCTTAGAGTTTTAACAGGGAGTCACCTTTACCCCATCACCCAAATGAACCTCAACTTTCTTCTTGGCAAAATAGAAGATGGAGGGCAAGGAAGGATGGTCTGTGTCATCTGTGGGTTTCCTGTTAGCTATGAGAACTCTGTGACTTAGTGATTTCAGGAGGTAACCTTGATTTCAAGGGGTGATTGAATAAGACTGAAAGAAGGTGGAAGAAATGCCTAAGAGAAAAAGTCACAAAAAGCTTGGTCTAGAGAAATGCATGACACATTTTAACAACAACAGTAGCCACAGTAACAATAAAGCATTTGCCAAAGGTAATGGCAGGCACTGCATTCAGTTTCACATGCTTGTTTTTCATTCTCACTGCAGTGACATCATGCCTTAATTGGCTAATTTCATGGTGACTAATGTATAGACACTCAATATCTTTTACAACGTGGCTTTTTCCTGGCTGCTTCCTGAGCTTTGATCATCCTCATGCACCAAGGCAGCTGTTGAAGCATTGTAACTGTTTTTTACTGATACATAATACTTGTACATATTTGTAGGGAACATGATATCTTGATACATTCCTACAATGTGTAATGATCAAATCAGGATATTTAGGATACCCATCACCTTACACATTCATCATTTCTTTGTGTGGAGAAATTTCCATCTTCTTTTTGTTGATAAAAAGAGTCAAACTCTTTAAAATATTCCGAGAGATTTATTCCTAGCCAAATGTGAGGACCATGACTCATGACACAGCCCCAGGAGGTCCTGAGAACATGTGTCCAAGGTGATTGTTTTACAGCTTGATTTCATACATTTAAGGGGGGACAGAATTTTTATGCAGACATCAATCAATACACGTAAGGTATATGTTGGTTTGGTCCAGAAAGTGAGGACTTCCAGGTCATAGGTGCCTTCAAAGACTTCCTAATAGGCAATTGGTTGAAAGAGTTAGTTATTATCTAAAGACCTGGAATCAATAGAAAGGAGTGTCTAAGTTAAGGTAAGAGGTTGTAGAGACAAAAATTTTCATTATGCAGATGAAACCTCCAAAAGTTATTATGCAGATAAGAACTTCAGAGTTCTTATCAGACCTAAAAAGGTGCCAGACTCTTAGTTAATTCTCTCCTGGATCAGGGAAAAGACCTGGAAAGGGAAGGGAATTCTCTACAGAATATAGATTTTTCCCACAAGAGACAGCTTTGCAGGGCCATTTCAAAATGTGTCAAAGAAATATATTTTTGAGTAAAACACTTCAGTTTCTTTCAGAGCCTGCTATCATGTGATGCTATACTACAGACAGGTTGGAATTTGGTATCTTATTGCTACACAGGGTCTGTTTTGTCAGTCTCTAGATCTCTGTTGTAATGTTAATATTGTTCAGTTGTGCCTGAATTCCAAAGGGAGGAGGGTTAAATGAGTCATAACTAACCCCCGCCCCCACCCTGCCACTTCCCATCATGGCCTGAATTAGTTTTTCCGGTTTACTTTGAAATGCCCTTGACAAAGAGAGGGGTCCACCAGTCAGTTGAGGGGCTTAGAATTTTATTTTTGATTTACATCTCCTAGCTATTTTGAAATACATAATATATTACTGACTATATTCACTCTACCGTGCTGCCAAACACTAGGACTTATTTCTTCTGTCTAACTGTATGTTTGCACCCATTAACCAAACTCTTTTCATCCCAGCCACCCACCCTTCCCAGCCTCTGGCAACTATCATTCTACTCTCTACCTCCACGAAACCTACTTTTATAGCTCACACCTATGAGTAAGGAGAAGCCGTATTTGTCTTACTGTGCCTAGCTTATTTCACTTCATATAATTACCTCCAGTTCCATCTATATTGCTGCAAATGACATGATTTCAATTTTTATGGCTGAGTAATATTCCATTGTGTATATGTACCATGTTTTCTTTATTCATCAGTGTTATCGATGGACACTTAAATTGATTTCATATCATAGCTAGTACAAATTGTGCTGCAATAAACATGGAGGTGCAAATATCTCTTTAACTTGCTGAATTATTTTCCTTTTGATAGATAACTAGGAGTGGAATTGTTGCATCATATGGTAGTTCAAATAGATCATATGATCTATTTTTAGTTTTTTGAGTAACTTTTATGCTGTTTTTTATAATAGTTATACTAATTTATAGGCAATAAATATGAATAGACATTTCTTATTTTTTTATTGTACTTTAAGTTCTAGGGTACACGTGCACAATGTGCAGGTTTGTTAAATATGTATACATGTGCCATGTTGGTGGGTGTGCTGCACCCATTAACTCATCATTTACATTAGGTATATCTCCTAAAGCTATCCCGTCCCCCCTCCCACAACTCCACGACAGGCCCTGGTGTGTGATGTTCCCCTTCCTGTATCCAAGTGCTCTCATTGTTCAATTCCCACCTGTGAGAACATACGGTGTTTGGTTTTCTGTTCTTGTGTTAGTTTGCTGAGAATGATGGTTTCCAGCTGCATCCATGTCCCTATAAAGGACATGAACTCATCCTTTTTTATGGCTGCAGAGTATTCCATGGTGTATATGTGCCACATTTTCTTAATCTAGTCTATCATTGATGGACATTTGGGTTGGTTCCAAGTTTTTGCGATTGTGAATAGTGCTGCAATAAACATACGTGTGCATGTGTCTTTATAGCAGCATGATTTATAATCCTTTGGGTATATACCCAGTAATGGGATGACTTGGTCAAATGGTATTTCTACTTCTATATTCTTGAGGAATCACTATAGTCTTCCACAATGGTTGACCAGTTTACAGTCCCACCAACAGTGTAAAAGTGTTCCTATTTCTCCACATCCTCTCCAGCACCTGTTGTTTCCTGACTTTTTAATGATTGCCATTGTAACTGTGTGAGATGGTATCTCATTGTGGTTTTGATTTGCATTTCTCTGATGGCCAGTGATGATGAGCACTTTTTCATGTGTCTGTTGGCTGCATAAATGTCTTCTTTTGAGAAGTGTCTATTCATATGCTTCACCTGCTTTTTGTTGGTGGTGTTGTATTTTTTTTTTTTTTCTTGTAAATCTGTTTAAGTTCTTTGTGGATTCTGGATATTAGCCCTTTGTCAAATGAGTAGATTGTAAAAATTTTCTCCCATTCTGTAGGTTGCCTGTTCACTCTGATGGTAGTTTCTTTTGCTGTACAGAAGCTCTTTAGTTTAATTAGATCCTATTTGTCAATTTTGGCTTTTGTTGCCATTGCTTTTGGTGTTTTAGACATGAAGTCCGTGCCCATGCCTATGGCCTGAATGATATTGCCTATGTTTTCTTCTAGAGTTTTATGGTTTTAGGTCTAACATTTAAGTCCTTAATCCATCTTGAATGAATTTTTGTATAAGGTGTAAGGAAGGGATCCAGTTTCAGCTTTCTACATATGGCTAGCCAGTTTTCCCAGCACCATTTATTAAACAGGGAATCCCTTCCCCAACTCTTGTTTTTGTCAGGTTTGTCAAAGATCAGATGCTTGTAGATGTGTGGTATTATTTCTGAGGACTGTGTTCTGTTCCATTGGTCTATATCTCTGTTTGGTGCTGGTACCATGCTGTTTTGGTTACTATAACCTTGTGGTATAGTTTGAAGTCAGGTAGCATGATGCCTCTAGCTTTGTTATTTTGGCTTAGGATTGTCTTGGCAATGCAGGCTCTTTTTTGGTTCCATATGAACTTTAAAACAGTTTTTTCCAATTCTGTGAAGAAAGTCATTGGTAGCTTAATGGGGATGGCACTGAATCTATAAATTACCTTGGGCAGTATGGCCATTTTCACAATATTGATTCTTCCTATCCATGAGCATGGAATGTTCTTCCACTTGTTTGTGTCCTCTTTTATTTCGTTGAGCATTGGTTTGTAGTTCTCCTTGAAGAGGTCCTTCACGTCCCTTGTAGTTTGGATTCCTAGGTATTTTATTCTCTTAGTGACAATTGTGAATGGGAGTTCACTCATGATTTGGTTCTCTGTCTGTTATTGTTGTGTAGAATGCTTTTGATTTTTGCACATTGATTTTGTATCCTGAGACTATGCTGAAGTTGCTTATCAGCTTAAGGAGATTTTGGGCTGAGACAATGGGGTTTTCTAAATATACAATCATGTCATCTGCAAACAGAGACAATTTACTTCCACTCTTCCTGCTTGAATATGCTTCATTTCTTTCTCTTGCCTGACTGCCGTGGCCAGAACTTCCAACATTATGTTGAATAGGAGTGGTGAGAGAGGGCATCCCTGTCTTGTGCCAGTTTTCAAAGGGAATGCTTCCAGTTTTTGCCCATTCAGTAGGATATTGGTTGTGGGTTTGTCATAAACAACTCTTATTATTTTGAGAAAAGTCCCATCAATACCTAGTTTATTGAGCGTTTTTAGCATGAAAGGCTGTTGAATTTTGTCGAAGGCCTTTTTTGCATTTACTGAGATAATCATGTGGTTTTGTCGTTGGTTCTGCTTATATGATGGATTGCATTTATTGATTTGTGTATGTTGAACCAACCTTGCATCCTAGGGATGAAGCCCACTTGATCAGGTGGATAAGCTTTTTGATGTGCTGCTGGATTTTGTTTTCCAGTATTTTATTGAGGATTTTTGCATCAATGTTCATCAGGGATATTGGTCTAAAATTCTCTTTTGTTGTTGTGTCTCTGCCAGGGTTTTGTATCAGGATGATGCTGGCCTCGTAAAATGAGTTAGGGAGGATTCCCTCTTTTTCTATTGATTGAAATAGTTTCAGAAGGAGTGGTACCAGCTCTTCTTTGTACCTCAGGGAGAATTCAGCTGTGAATCCATATGGTCCTGGACTTGTTTTGGTTGGTAGGCTATTAATTATTGCCTCAATGTCAGAACCTGTTATTGATCTATTCAGGGATTCAACTTCTTCCTGGTTTAGTCTTGGGAGGGTATATGTGTCCAGGAATTTATCCATTTCTTCTAGATTTTCTAGTTTATTTGTGTAGAGGTGTTTCTAGTATTTGCTGGTGGTAGTTTGTATTTCTGTGGGATTGGTGG
>NW_012103810.1:300597-332767 GCF_000951045.1 Mandrillus leucophaeus
TCTGTGTCTTTTAATTGGAGCATTTAGCCCACTTACATTTAAGGTTAATATTGTTATGTGTGAATTTGATCCTGTCATTATGATGTTACCTGGTTATTTTGCTCGTTAGTTGATGCAGTTTCTTCCTAACAATGATGGTCTTTACAATTTGGCATGTTTTTGCAGTTGCTGGTACCGGTTGTTCCTTTCCATGTTTAGTGCTTCCTTCAGGAGCTCTTGTAGAGCAGGCCTGGTGGTGACTAAAGCTCTAAGCATTTGCTTGTCTGTGAAGGATTTTATTTCTCCTTCACTTATGAAGCTTAGTGTGGCTGGATATGAAATTCTGGGTGAAAATTCTTTTCTTTAAGAATGTTGAATATTGGCTCCCACTCTCTTCTGGCTTGTAGAGTTTCTGCGGTGAGATCTGCTGTTAGTCTGATGGGCTTCCCTTTGTGGGTAACCCGACCTTTGTCTCTGGCTGCCCTTAACATTTTTTCCGTCATTTCAACTTTGGTAAATATGACAATTATGTGTCTTGGAGTTGCTCTTCTCAAGGAGTATCTTTGTGGCATTCTCTGTATTTCCTGAATTTGAATGTTGGCCTGCCTTTCTAGGCTGGGGAAATTCTCCTGGATAATATCCTGAAGAGTGTTTTCCAACTTGGTTCCATGTCCCCCATTGCTTTCAGGTACACAAATCAGACGTAGATTTGGTCTTTTCACATAGTCCCATATTTCTTGGAGGCTTTGTTTGTTTCTTTTTACTCTTTCTTCTCCAAATATCTCTTCTCACTTAATTTCATTCATTTGATCTTCAATCACTGATACCCTTTCTTCCACTTGACCAAATCAGCTACTGAAGCTTGTGCCTGTGTCATGCAGTTCTCTTGCCATGGTTTTCAGCTCCATCAGGTCATTTAAGGGCTTCTCTAGGCTCTTTATTCTGTTTAGCCATTCATCTAATCTTTCTTCAAGGTTGTTAAGCTTCTTTGCAATGGGTTTGAACATCCTCCTTTAGCTTGGAGAAGTTTGTTATTACCAATCGTCTGAAGCCTACTTCCGTCAACTCATCAAAGTCATTCTCCGTCCACCTTTGTTCCATCGCTGGCAAGGAGCTGCATTCCTTTGGAGGAGAAGAGGTGCTCCGATTTTTAGAATTTTCTGCTTTTCTGCTCTGGTTTCTCTCCATGTTTTTGGTTTTATCTACCTTTGGTCTTTGATCATGGTGACTTACAGATGGGGTTTTGGTGTGGATGTCCTTTCTGTTTGTTAGTTTTCCTTCTAACAGTCAGGACACTCAGCTGCAGGTCGATTGGAGTTTGCTGGTGATCCACTCTAGACCCTGTTTGCCTGGGTATCACCAAAGGTTGCTGCAGAACAGCAAATATTGCAGAACAGCAACTGTTGCTGCCTGATCCTTCCTCTGGAAGCTTGTCTCAGAGGGGCACCCAGCTGTATGAGGTGTCATTCGACCCCTACTGGGAGGTGTCTCCCAGGTAGGCTACTTGGGAATCAGGGACCTACTTCAGGAGGCAGTCTGTCTGTTCTCAGATATCAAACTCCATGCTGGGAGAACCACTGCTCTCTTCAAAGCTGTCAGACAGGGACATTTACATCTGCAGAGGTTTCTGCTGCCTTTTGTTCAGCTATGCCCTGCCCTTAGAGGTGGAGTCTATAGAGTCAGGCAGGTCTCCTTGAATTTTGGTGGGCTGCACCCAGTTCGAGCTTCCGGCCGCTTTGTTTACCTACTCAAGTCTCAGCAATGGCAGACGCCCCTCCCCAGCCTTGCTGCCACCTTGCAGTTCGATCTCAGATTGCTGTGATTGCTGTGCTAGCAGTAATAAGCAAGGCTCCATGAGCCTAGGACCCTCTGAGTCCAGTGTGGGATATAATCTCCTGGTGTGCCATTTGCCAAGACTGTTGGAAAAGCACAGTATTATGGTGGGAGTGTCCTGATTTTCCAGGTACCATCTATCATGGCTTCCCTTTGCTAGGAAAGGGAATTCCCTGACCCCCTGCACTTCCTGGGTGAAGCGATGCCCCACCCTGCTTCGGCTCACACTCCATGGGCTGCACCCACTGTCCGACAAGCCCCAGTGAGATGAACCCAGTACCTCAGTTGGAAATGCAGAAATCATCCATCTTTGCATCACTCACTCTGGGAGCTGTAGACTGGAGCTGTTTTTATTCAGCCATCTTAGAACCCTATCCCTGTACTGTAATTTTCTTATAGGACAAAATCACATTTAACCCTCTCAAAATCTCTTTTCTGTAAAATGCAAATAATGAAAAAGTAGTTATCTCAAAATGTTGTGATAATTGAATGTCATCCATATAGATACGTGGAAGGTGTCTGCCCTGCCCATGATAACAATTCCAGAAACGTTCATGAGACTTTTATGATGTTAATATCCTGAAGCCATCCATTCCCCACTCTGAGTGCTCAGGCATGGGTGAAGCATGGTCAAAATGGTACAGGGGCCTGGATTCTTTGGCTATGATAATAGTAAATCTGCTCATGAAATTGGACTCAGTTCTCCCTTTTTTTTTATTTACAACTTCAGAAAAATGACATTGTTTGCATTTCTGAGAACCTAGTAGAACTGTGATTAATGTTTTATAATTGTTGACAGTTCTATAGCCCTTCTAAGCATTAAGTGATGTTTCCTCCAGGTTGCAGAGGCCTGACATTGGGATGCAGGGGTAGCATATATGTTGAATGGATCGTGGGGTGTCACATGGTGCCCTTTCCTCACCACTCTCTTCCTACCTGGCACTGTGCTTATGTGCTCAGCAAATCTCTTTCACTGTAGGGTGATGCAGCTAATTAGAGTACAAATAACCTTGACTTAGTAGTCACATAGTACTGGTTCCTAAACCAGATTTGCTTCTTATTAGCTGTATAATTCAGGGTAAATATTTGACCTCTCTGAACTTCAGCTTTATTATATGTAAAATAAGGCCATCTAATGTGTGAGCATTCCATAAATTTGAGATGGCAGCATCTGTAATGTACTTTGTATGAAGTATGGTATATGCTCAGCTCTTAATGGTAACAGACAAACTTCATCTACTATTAAAACTTCCCCTTAATAACATAATATTGCCTCTACATTTATGACACTTTATCCTTGGTGTGGGTGAATCCATTTTGACACAAGTCAGGTGGACCTTGTGTTCTAGATCCTGGTGGCATCTTCAGTATCTTACTTGCTAGTACATAGAGTTCTTGTAACAGGATACAGGGTTCTTTTATCAGGCCTATTCCTGCATCCAGAGCTTCATTATGATTCAGTCAGCGTTCCAATTTGGTTCAGCACATGAAACATCTGTTCACTTAGCTGATCAGCCCCTTTCCCAGATATTAGTCTAAATGAGTTCTACTGTACACATTGTTTATCTTTTTCCCCCCCAGCAACTGCCTAAATAAACATTTGCTCAATATGGAGCAAGTCTTTCAATTGAAGAGGAAAAATGATCTATATTTTGTGATCTCCCCCAAGGCATTTTTTTCTTCTTTTAAAAATGCATCCATATAAAAATAAAGGCATCATTGTTCTTATTTTCTACTGCTTACTATTAGAGGACTATACAACTTTCTGTGGATTCAGGAATGCATTACTTAGTAATACTCTGAATATAGGTGGCATTCCACATAGTTCAGGTCAGTAAGCATTTATTGAGCACATATTTAGTTCTATGATCTGCTAAAAAGAGATGTTGGTACAGACTATGCCTTTGAGCAGCTTAGAGTCTCTTGGAGATGAATGTATAGGAAACTATTACAGTGCTACTTGTAGTGGTTAATTTTATGTTTCAACTTGAATAAGCCAAGGAGTGCCCAGATAATTGATCAAACATTACTCTGAATATGTTCAGAAGGGTGTTTCTGGATGGGATTAACATCTGAGTTAGTAGATTGAGTAAAGCAGATTGTCCTCTCTAATGTGAGTGGGCCTAGTCCAATCAGTTGAAGGCCTGAATAGAACAAAAAGTCTGAGTGAGAGGGAGCTCTTCCTTTCTCAGTTTTTTGAGCTGAAACATTAATCCTTTCTGCCTTTGGACTCAAACCAGATTAACAGCTGTCCTAGATCTCTAGCCTGCCTGACTCACCCTGCAGATCTTAGGACTTATCAATCTCCATAATCATGTGAGTCACTTTCTTATAATAAATTCCTTTCTATCTATGTGTGTGTGTGTGTGTGTGTGTTCTATTGGTTATATTTCTCTGAATAACTCTTGTGCACTGCTAATAAATTGCCTTTAAATTCAGAGAGTATTAAATCTAGATTGTAGCTCTTCAAGGCTATGAACAGCTAGAATACACTATCTAGGTCAAACATTTTAGGCTCCCAGGCACCACCTCTGTTGTGAAAGAAGAAGAAGACTTGGCTTCTAGTCTCTACATTATCACTTACTAGCTATGCAGGTATTAGGTGCAGTTATGTTAATAGCACACCAATATTAGGATTGTTCTCAAGATCAAACATGATAATATATCCTAAAACACTTTACAGGTCATCTTGCGTAAACATTAGGGTTTTAGTAGTACCAATAGAGTTTTGTAAATTTCTTTTTCTGAATCTTTTAGGTCTTCACGGGGTTAGAAAGGGAGCTGCAATCTAGAAAGAAAAATAAATAAACTGAGAGAGCTATCTGCTGACAAGCTATACTCAGCCCAGGTCTGCAGAAAACTTACCAGTGATTACAACCCATGACTAAGCCTCTTTTCTGTCTATCCACAGTTGTTCACCTTGAGTAGAACATAACATCTCTAAATTTGCCTTAAATAAATATATACCATTAGTTACTTCATGAAAACTTTATTTCATTTTTTCCATTCAATAGCGGCACATTTCTGAGCAGTTATTATGACAGTAAATGGTAAATGGATAGTAAAGGCCATTCTGGTGAAGCCTCAGACAGAAATGAGGAATAAGGTATTGGAAACTGAATCCTTGTTATACAGTTGCAAAGAACTTGGCAGAATTGTGCCTGTGCCCTAGGGCTGTACGAAAGGTAGAATTTAAGAGTGATTAACTGGGATATCTGGCAGGAGAAAGCTAAGCAGCGAATCATTCAAGGTGCTGGATGGCTTCTTTTGGATGCTTACAGTAAAATTAGAGAAGGGAGAAATGATTTCTAGGTGGAATTTATAATTAAAAGGAAAAAGATTAGAAATATTTGGAAAACTTTTAACCTGGCCATGTAAAGAATAAAAAAGCATATTTTGGATCATTTGGTAAAGAGATTGATATGAATAGAAAGATGTCAGGTTTCATTTATCAAGACAATAAGAGCATGACCCTCAAAGCATTTCAGAGATTTTTGAGGCAAGCTAGGATCTTGAGTGCAAGGTTTCCAGAGGGATGCCTGTGAGACCCCAGTGTTTGCTACCTAGGAGACTCTGCTCCTTGAATTTGTGCAGTACTCCTCAGCTACCCCAGCTATGGCTCAAGGGAACCCAGGTTCAGCTCATGCCAGGTACAACTCATGTATGCCACAGCTCTAGAGGGTACAAGCAGAAAACCTTGGTAGCAAACACTTAGAGCTGACTCTACAGATGCAACTCAAGGGCTATGCAGACTCCACCTAAGTTTCAAAATATCTGTCAGACAGCCTTGGGGCCCAGGCAGAAACTTGTCATGAGGCAGAGCCACTGCAGAGAGCCCCCACTATGGCAATACCCAGGGAGCCGTGGAAGTGGGGCCACTCCTAAGACCCCAAAAGTGTAGAGCTACCAGCATGCAACACCAGCCTAGGGGAGCTGCAGGCAGGAGACTCCAACCTGTGAGAGCCGCATGAGCTGAGCCCAGCAAAGCTGTAGGGGTGGGCTACCCAAGGCTTTGGGGGCCCAACCCCTGCCGCTCCTAGTGTGTTCAGCAGACAGCATATGAAGTGAAAGATTATTTCTAAGCTTTAAGGTTTAATTTTGCTTTCTCTTTTGGATTTTGGACTTACTTGGAGCCTGTTACTCCTTTCTTTTTGCCTGTTTCTTCCATTTGGATTACAAATGTCTATCCTATTCCTGTTTCACCATCATTTTTAGAAGCATGTAACTTGTTTTAACTTCACAGTGGGAGGGGAATTTGCCAAAGGATAAATTGCAGCTTGATTCTCACCCATATCTTATTTGGATGAGACTTTGGACTTTTAAGTGGATGCCAGAATAAGTTAAGACTTTTGGGATGAAATGAAGTATTGGGATGAAATGAATGGATTTTTCCCTGGGCATACATTTTGACAGCCAGGGGCAAAATGCTATGGTTTTAATGTGTCCTGCAAAGTTCATATGTTAGAAACTTAATCCCCAAAGCAAAAGTGCTAAGAGTGGAAACTTTAAGGGATGATTAGGTCATGAGGGCTCTGCCCTCATTAATAGAGTACCATTGTTATCCCAGGAATGTGTCAGTTATTTTGAGAGTACGTTTGTTAGAAAAGTCAGTTCAGTCTGCTCTTGCTCTCTCACACTCTCTTGCCCTGCTGCCTTGCATCGTGGGTTGAAGCAGCACCAAACTCCTCTCCAGATGTATCCCGACAATGTTGACTTCTGAGCCTCCAGAATGTAATACATAATTTTTTCTTTTTTATAAATTACTCAGTATCAGGTTTTCTGTTACAGCAGCACAATATGGACTAAAACACCAGATACTATGATGAAAGGACTGGCTGATATGGGCCTCAACAATGGTTATAATGTTCTGTGTACTCATTTGTGTGAAATATTTAAGCTAAAACTAGTAATGTTACTAATTTTAAAATTATATCAATAATTATATAAATGTATATCTCTGATATATATAATAAAAGTATTAAGTTATTTATATAATTTAAGATGTATATAAACACATCTTAAATCATCTTCTCTGTTGATTGTCTTAGTACAGTTTAGGTATCCAATTCGCTTACCCACTTCTGAATCAGTACATTCTCTGAAAGAGTTTCAAATTGTGGTACAAACTTCATTTTAAATTAATTTTACTGAAGTATTACAAACATGTAAACACAAATCCTATATATACAGCTCAGTAAATTTACAAGGAGACTCCCACTAAAATCAAAATATAGAACGTGTAGGCACCTAAGTTTTACCCGGGTGGCTTTACTCATCATTAGCCTGCTGCTGGTGTTAACTATTTTTCTAACTTTTATCACTATTAGCGCATTGTTTTTAAACACAAAAACTAGAACTTAACAGGAATTCTAAACAGAGATGGGGTGGTAGGATTAGCTGACATTTAAGTCCTCTCTAATCTTGGGATTCTATGATAATTTTTTTTTCTGTAAGTCACTTTTATATCATTTGGTATAACCCTGTTACATTTCTTTCCCAAATATAATTTTGTTCCTTTTTAATCTCTACCCTTTCTCTATCCCTTTCTTTTATTATCCATTCTAAGTATGTTACTCGGAGAACTTGATATTAGTAGTAACTGTGAAAAAATTTCAAAGCCCATGATGCACCGAAAATACGCTTTTGACATTTAATCATGAGTAATACAGCAATATCACAGAAAATTTGGACAATAAACCAAAAAATGCACCCATAAACCAACCATCCTAACAAATTACCATGTGAATTTTGCAAAGTGTTTTCAAACACATAATATATTATTATTTACGTTAGTCAGCAGCCCTGTTTATGCCATATCATGAGCCTTTTCTCATGTAATAATATAGTCAGTATAATGATTAGTGGCTGCATAATACTGCAGTAAGAAGATACATCATACTTTGTTTGAACAGCAATTTAGGTGGCTTCTAATGTTTTATCAGCGTAAATAAAGCTGAATTGAGTATTTTTTGCATATACCTTTGTTCTTCATTTGTATTACTTGACTTACAACAGATTCCCAGAAGTATGATCGTGTAAGTGAATGTTCATGTTTAAGGGAGCACAAACACTTCCAGCTTTGCATTTTGCTGGGTAATTAAAGTAGAGGAGTGATAGATCCCCAGAAGCAGAGATGTTGATTTCATGAACTTTTCTGTTTTGAAAATCGGAAGGCAAGTAAGCCATTTCTGCCAAAACCAGATCAGTTAGTTAGGGACTCAGACATTTAACTTAAAACATGGCTCAGGGCTAAACTCTAGCATAACTGGGCTATAGTTGCCACTATATGCTTAACTGGTAATTTCTCTGTTCTCCCTAGTTTGTAAAATAGCCATCCAGTTGGTTTACAGTCACTACTGCTGCAACTTGAGATTTTGGCAAAAATATATTATGTAGAGTATAAGGCCTGAAAGTAACCCATTTAAAATGTCAAAAATGAATCAGGTTAAGAGAAAGAGAGGAAGTGAAACAGCAGTGAGGTGAATGTAAAGAAAGGAGGCATACAAGATACGTCTTTTGGAGTTACAGAACATGGACGCTGGAACTGATTTTCCCAAGGATAATTTTAGTATATTACTTAAGCTCAGAAGCTCTATTTATTTTATAGTTTCTTGGACTCTAAGCTAGATAAAAACTAAACTTTATTAGTTGATTAATATAAAATCAGGAATCAATTTTATTCTTGACACTCAAATTTTATCTAATTCGCTTAATAGAAGTGGTTTCTTTAGAAGAAGGAGCTGATATAATTAAAATTTAGAGGAAACACAATGTTTACTGAAAATTTGAGAAACTGTCTCTGTGTAGACTATTTTACTGGTGAAATGTATTACTTATTTGATAGACTATCCATATTGGTCCGTTCTCACACTGCTATAAAGAACTACTTGAGACTGGGTAATTTATAAAGGAAAGAGGTTTAATTGACTCACAGTTGCACATGGCTGGGAAAGCCTCAGGAACCTTACAGTCATGGTGGAAGGGGAAGCAAACACATCCTTCTTCACATGGTGGGAGGAGAGGGAAGTGCAGAGTGAAGTGGGGAACATCTCCTTATAAAGCCTTTTATAAAACCATCAGATCTTATGATAACTCACTCACTGTCACAAGAACGGCATGGTGGAACTGCCTGCATAATCGAATCACCTCCCATGAGGTCCCTCCCTCAATACATGGGCTATTACAATTTGGATTAAAATTCAAGATGACATTTTGGGTGGAGACACAGCCAAACCATACCACTATCCCTTATGCCTTAGAGTCCACTTTCCAGAGGCAAATATGAGTATTCCTGGAATGGACAAATGGGGATGATCAGAGAAGTCTCACAGTAGCATAAAACAGTGGACTAAGTCTTGAGATTTGAGTAGAAGTTCATCAGTGCAGTAAAGCATCACTTATGTAATGACTCAATAGTCTCTGAACGCCTCTAATTATCCAGATATTCAGATTAGGGCTTGGGACAGGCGAATACAAAACACAAGTCCTCAGGAACATAGGCACATATCCACAATTACAGTGTATTAGGGTACAGGCTAGAAAAGAAAGGAAAAGAAAGAGGAAAAGAAGTACTGTGCTTGGAGCTCCCCAGACAAAGTCAGGGTTCAGGGAAGGTTTCCTGGAGGAGTCTTACTAGAGCTCAGACTTAATGATAAGTAGGCATTTGTAAGGCGAATTTGAAAATGGGTAGCTTTCTGAACACAGAAGGACGTAAGCACTAGCATATTTGGGGACCCTGGAGTATCATGGGAGGCAAAGAGTGTGTTAGATATGATAACCAAGACAGCTATTAAGTGACTGAGGGGCAATAAACATATATAGCATTGATCAAACTGTACAAAAGAACCGGCAGGAACTGAGATATAAGGAGCCTTGAATCTTAGTATTTTTTCACTAGGAACTGGAAAGTCAATGAAGGATCTTAGACAAAGGAACAACAGTGTCAGGGCAAATGTTAGGTAGATCACTGTGAATATAGTGTGGAGAATATGTTAGAAGGTATAGGATTGAGGTAGAAAGAACAGTGAGGAGGCTGCAGCCTTGGTTCTAAGAAGGGAACATCAAACTTCATCTGTCAAAGCCAGGTAGTAAATATTTTAGACTTAGCAGAACACATGTTTTATATCACAACTACTCAACTCTACCATTGTAGCACAAAATCAGTCATAGACAATACATACATCAGTAAATGTGGCTGTGTCCCAATACCATTTTATTTATACACAGTGAAATGTAATTTCAAATCATTTTTGCATGTCATAAAATATTACTTTTCTTTTGATTTTTTTAAACCACTTAAAATGTGTAAAACATTCTGCTGGTTCATAGAAAACAGGTGAACACCTCAACTAATACAGTTGGTGTAAGAAGGCAGCTAAGTAGATGGATTTGAAAAGCATTTGCTATAGGACTCAGGAACTGACCACTTTTATCTGGTTAAAGAGGATAATTTTCAGGGATAACTCTCAGTATTGTGGCTTCAGCACTAGGGGGGAAGGTGATGTCTCCAATCCCATAGTAGATCCAGAAGAAGAAAGGGATTTAGACGTAGGAGGACACAGAGGCTAACAAGTGCCATTTTGTTTTTCAGTAATTCAGTCTTGAGGAACTCTGGTGTATGAAATTCTCCTGAGGGAAATATTTTAAATGTTGTGTGCCTTGTGTAATTTTTTTTTCAATCTTGACAAGCATTTGCTTACAATTTTGGGTAAAAAAAATACTTTTACTATAGAAAGTATCTGAGATAAATTAATGTTCATTACTAATATCAGTCTTTTAGAATATGTCACCTCCTTTGACATTTTCAGAAAACTGTCTCAAATAAGCCCCAAATGCAAATGTGACCCATATGCCAACGCCATATATCTGGCTGTGTACACACTGCATTAAAAAGCTCTCTCAAGCTAGAATTTTTTATCATTCCTGCATGAAATAACTCTCATGAAATAATTAGGAGGTACACAAACTAATGATAAATGTTAGCTTTTGGAAATGGGTTTTGATGAAATTATCATAATCTGATTATGCAACTTCAAAGAACCTTTCCTAAGCTCGATTTTTCCTCGTCTGATCCAATCTGCAACTGTCTATGGCCAGAACAGCCTCTGCATGAGGATTTATGATGAGGGCTTAGAACTGCCAGCAGAGTCACTTCTCCCTGAACCATAAATATTCATGAAGGAGAACAGGTACTCTGTATGGCTTCCTGCCTCTTGGGTAACCCCAACATTCTGGTCAAGGCCCTATACTACTAAATAAAGAGCAATAGAGAATTGTCAAGCTGTAAAATAAATTACAATTTATTTTCAAGTATAGCAAGGTAGAGTTGTATGGTGGATTTATGAGTCAAAAAGGCCTGGATACAGGTCTAGTCCTTCCTTTTACTTAACTCAATGCCTTGGTCAAGTTACTTAACTTCTCTAAGCAGATAGAAATAATCCATGGAAAGCACTAAGAAAAAGGTCCTTACTACATAGAAAATACAACATCATAATAATACTATTACCTATTCTTATTTTTACTACTGTGTAAATTACTAAAATATCAGGGTATAATTTCAGATAAACGTATTGTTAACAATGTTTTATATTAAAACTTACAAAATCACTAGAAGATGAAAACAATCAACTATTTTTGTGAGCTTACTATGCTTAAACTTGGCTGTTTTTCATGTTACTTTATAACAACCCTGCAATGAATTAATATATTATCCTCATTTTATAGGTAAAGAAAATAAAGCTCTAAGGGATAACTGTACTAATATCATTATACTAGTGAGGGTCAGCTAGGCTCTGTTGTGATAATGAAAGAACCACAGTCTTACATAGGAGTTAAATAAAGGCTTTCTTATGGTCATATAACTACCAAGAAGTACAGTAACATGTTACATTAGTGTCTTAGTCTGTTTGGACTGCTATAACAAAAACCGTTTGTAAATTACCAGTAATTTACAAACAATGGAAATTTATTGCTCAAGTTCTTAGGCTGGGAAGTCCAAGATCAAGGCACTAACAGATTTGGTGTCTAGTGAGAGCTGGTTTTCTGCTTCGTTGATAGCACCTTCTAGTTGTGCCATCACACGCTAGAAGGGACAAATAGGCTCCCTCAAGTCTCTTTTACAAGGACATCAATCCCATTCATGAGAGAGGAGTCCTTATGACCTAATTATCTCCTTAAAAGCCCTACCTCTTAATACCTTGGGGGTTAGGGTTCCATATATTAATTTTGGGAGGACACAAATACTCATCATAGAAATGAGTATTTATTCCTAACTATTGAAAATAATGATGTATTCAGTAATAGCATTTTTGTGTGCAGAGCAGCTCTCTGTTGTAACTTCAGCCAAAATGACAATTCCTGTTTACCAGATGAGTAAACTGAGACGAAGAGTCTCTTTCTTAGGATCTCACACGTTAGTATCAAAGCCAGGTCCAAACTCCAGGAGTCCTGATTCCTGAGACTGCAATATGAATTCTATATGGCAATATTGCCTAAAGTGTGTTAGTTGAAAAAGAAAAAAAATCATCTTTGAACTAAATACATGTAAGAAGTAGAAAATTGCCATAAGTAAAGAGGCAAATGATTTGTTTCAGGAACTCCCAAAGGTCTAAAGAAACCATTGCATTAAGACTTTTGATGAAGCAATACATTTTTTTTTTCCAAACTTATATGACCAAAAACCCTTTCTATTAGAATGTCCTATTGGACACAGCTCACTCTTAGGGAGATACTGACCCTTTATTATACTTCCAGCATTTTACAGAATATCAACTACCTGATCCTTCTCATCCTCTTTCCCAAAGAAATCTAGACAAAGAGCTGTTGCTTTGTGCAAGTGTAGGGCTTCAAGCATGGGATCCTGCTTCAGTATCCTTTGGTAAAGAAGGAAAATTAGACAACTGGGATATTCCCCTTCACTTATTCTCCCTTTTCTCTCTCACACACTCACACATACAACAAATACATCCTGTTCATTTTCCAGTCAGAATTCCACGCTAAAAGAAACATCTTTCTGTTCTTACCATGTTTGTGAAACGCAGGCCTCTTTGTACAAAGATAAAGAAAGTTTCCATTCTTTCCACAGATTACCTGTCTTTTGAAATGCATTTTGGGGCCCACTCAGTCTATTTCCAGAGTACGAAAAGAACAGCACATGGTAATTAAGACAGTCACCGCGTATGCAACACTATAATAATAATGGTCAGGATTAGGGACCCAATTTTGCCATGTTTATTTGCAAATGTGTTCATTTTGATCTGCATATCATGCTGCAGTGCTTGTGTTTGAGGCTGTTATAATGTGCTGTGCAGGTATTACATTTCCAGTGACTTCCTCTTTCTTTGCTGGCACCAAGGAGCATCTGATTCAGTCGGAGACAAGTTGAGGAGCATTGCTTCCATGCCATTCCATCTTTCCTACCTGGTCACTGGCCCAGCATAGACAGGTTCTCTCAATCCAACCACAGAATTCCTCACCACAAAACACTCACTGTTCTCCAAACGAATGTCACTTGTAATAATTGGCCAACCTTTTTAGTTTTTAATCTGTATCTATTATGATGTTATTTTAAGGCAACAGATTTTATGCTTAATTAACTGATAAAGTAGCTGAGGCTAAGAGAGATTAAATAATTTTCTCAAGTTTCCATAGCAGGTAAGAGATTTCTATAACTTCAAAGCCAATATTCTTAGCACCCCAAAAAGAGACAATGGGGTCTCATGGTTAAGACTGTGGATGTTAAAGTCAGAGCTCAACTCCCAGCCTTACCTGTAAAAATGGGATGTCATCTAGCTTCCACACAGCTGCTTGAGGGATTGACTGTGGTATCACAGACCTAATATCTCTTAGTGGTTTAATAGCTACTAAAGACAATAAATATTAGTTCCTTTCCTTTCTTAATTATAATATTAATCTCACCTAAGTTTGAAAGAGTATTGAGCTAACAGATAATTTTTTTTCTGCTGCTTCTTGTATTTTTATAATTTATAAATTGTAATACTGATTATATGAGACAATACTCAAAAAAGTACATATATATGCATATACATCCACATATATCCATTCGTTCATTCATTCATTCATTCATTCATTCATACAAAATGTAAGTGTAGCTACCAAAGTGGCCTCGACTAATAATAATAGGAAATGTGGGAAAGTGAGTGATATTTAGCTTTGGGGTACTGAATCCCTCTTTCCTCATTTCCATTCAAACCGTAACCTATTTGCAAAGAGGCAATACTGAATGTTACTGCCCTATGGGGTAGCGTATGGGGAGTGACTGTGCTCCTCCTTCAAAGCCCACTCCTGATTGATTACCCCACAGTGCAAATGTGAGTTCCTGGGTTCCCTCTCTCTGGGCGGCAGAAGAGGAATCCTATTTCTTGTTGAGGAGTAAAAAAATGTATCCTTTATTTCTGGAGTTTCCATTTTTATAGAGTCAGTTTGTAGGGCGGATGGGAGGCATTACACTGAATTTGAAGAACCAGAGCATCTTCTCATCACCACACTCCAGAGAGAATGATCAGAAGAACTGAGCTGTAACTGTGGCTTCCCCTGACCTTGCTGGGTATCTCTGAGCTATGCACCTCAACTCTCTGAACTTTAGTTTCTCCATTTATAAAATGAGGATATCAGTAGCAACTTCATAGGATTGTTGAGAGGACTAAATGAGTTATTGTAAGGATGAGCAGTACACCAGCAACAGAAATAATTATAATATGGCCATCATTTCCTTCATATTAACACTTGAGGTCCCAATTTAATGTAGCTTTTCAATATGCACCTCAAATTCTTTGAATAAGCATAGTCTTCAACCTGTTTTCTCAGCTGGAGTGGTTGCAAATCAAATTTACCCTTGACTTCTAGAAATAAAGGATCACAGTATGTCACATTCCTGAAAGGTCCCCTGACTGGCTTTTATGACTGCTGTGCATCGGCCTCTCAGTCTGTGTGTGCTACAGCCTGTGCTGCTCCATGAGTGCTTTCATTCAGCCCTAACAACAGCCATACAAGGTGGCCACTAGCACGGGCCTTGTTTTTAGATGAACAAACCAAGGCACCAAGTTGGGTTGGATAACTTGTCCAAGAACAGATGCAGTTAGAGCCGGGGTGAACCCTCAGGCCCCCTTCCCCAGAGCCCTGTGTCCTTCTCCTGTTTCATTCTGCCTTTTCAGAGAAAGAAATCCAGGGGGAACTGCCATGTGTGCCCCCGTCATTTCTCTAAATTTAGACGTGAAAATTGATTCTGAATAGGAGAAGAGAAGGAAAGCTCTACTGACCTGTGATTCACTTCCACAAATGTTCATGGGTCTTGAAGGGAGGCAGCCAAACCTGTCACAGAAAAATAACCATCAGAGATTCAAACCTTAAGGAGAAGTCATTTTACATGGGATAAAGGGATTGATTTCTTGGTGTCCTTTCACAGATGTTGTTTATGAGACACTTACCTATGTGTAAAAATAAAATGCATACTTCATCAATATTAAGTTGCCATACCATCTCAATATATGCTGTATCCTGAAAGTCCCCATTCCAGGTCTCATTCTCCTCCGACAAGTTCTTTTGCCTCTCAGAACTCGGTTTACTCATCTGCAACTCAAAAGGAGCCACTGAGGTACTTTCAGCGTTGGTGTTCTGTGGGTCAGCATTTATTGGTAATTTACTATCTTGCTTACTTCCCCCAAAGGATACTCAATGACAAAGAAAAACATCAACACATGAGTAGAGTGGGTAGTTAAAGGAGGAATCAGAAACCATACAAAGAAAGAGGAGATAATTATACCAAAAACATGGATAAGATAATTACTATAATTGAGCAATAAATAACATTGTAATTTATCTAGGCCTTTAATTAATTAGTCTGCAAGTTGGTGCTGTTTTGTCTGTTTGCTCTGGTTCCAGTCTTGAATAGTCATTGCAAGGAGGATGTAGGGAAACCAGCCTCGGACTGGAGCAACAGGGAAGCTGGGGGAGAAATGCTTCCTATTATCACAAAATCTCTAACCTGATCCCAAATGGTAATTGAGTTCACACATTTGAAAAATTCAAAGTGAAAACTGACGTCTCCCAAACCACTGCCTTGTTTGCAAAGAGACATTTCTCATAGAGGCCTGAGAGTTCAGCTGCCTCTGTCCACAGGTGACCTTCTCTGATGCCCGTTTCTTGCCTGCCTTGGCTCATAGCTATGCATTCTTTTCTGCTGCCCCCCGACACTGGGCTATGAGCTTGGAGACAGGAATTTTTGGTTCATTTTCACAGATTATTTAAAAAATAATTCCTGCATAAATGATTAATAGAATTACATGATACAGTCAACCCAAATTGCACAAATTGCCTATTTTATTCACCCACTCATGTATTCCATAGGCATTTATAGATTCTCCTACATGCCCAGATCTGTGCTAGGCACAGGGGAGCTCATCCTAGCAAGACTAGCAAGAAGCCATCTCTTAGAGTAGCCCGATAAGTCCTCTATAAGAGTTCCTCAACCTGAGCACCATTAACATTTTGGGGCAGGTAATTTTTTATTGTGCCAACTGTCCTGTGTATTGTAACATGGTTACCACCACACCTGACTTCTACTCATTAAACTTTAGTAGCAGCCCCCCACCCAAGTTGTGACAGTCAAAAATGTCTCCAGAAATTGCCAAATGTCCCCAAGGGGGCAAAATTGTCCCCAGCTGATAATTGCTGTAGTAGAGCAACCCAATGGGGCTGTAGGCCGTGGAGGAGGGAGTAACATGATGTCGCCAACTCTAGGTCAAAGCACAATACAATGTCGTGGTTAAGAACACAGACTTAGAGCCAAATGGTTGGCATCTGAAGCCTGGCTTTCCAGTTTATAGCTGCGTGACAGGGAGACAGTGATTTAACCTCTCTGTGCCTCAGTTTCCATATAATTGAAATGTGGATAACAGTAACTGCCTTCTGAAATTGTAAGGGTTACAATAGTACATTGTAATGGGCTATTTGCATGCCCATCTCCATGCTAGTCAGGGAACTTCTTGAGGGAAAAAAACCTGTGTTTTCACCTCTTTTTCCTTACCCGGAACTACTTTGCCTTCATGCTAGCTTTAGTGCTAATAGAGGAATGTGAAGCATTGGATTTTTCTGAGCTCAAACCCTGGGATTTGAAAACCCCGGTTCTCTCACCCAATTACTAAGCCAAGTTGCAGAGATAATAGCTCTCAGGAATTACCAATAACAATCCAGGCTTGTTTAGAGAAATAAGGGAATTAATTGATATGAAAGTCCTTGTCACGATGTATGGCACCTGATATATTCTCAAATAAGTGTCTGAATCTGAAAACAGATGCTAGGGGGCAGGGTAGAGATGACTCCCACACTTCGTGTTGTCCCACATAGACAGATAACAGTGTACATTGTCTCCCTGACCCAGGATAAAGCATCTGCTCTATTCCCGTGGTCAAATGGAATAGTTAATATCCAACCAGCCCTGCACCAAGAAAGTATCACATATGCTCTCGGCCAAGGAGCAGATTCTGATAGCAACCTATGTATCTGCCCATAAGGCTACCCGCACCAGCTGTAGGTGCCTTTAGTAGGCCCAGCAATGGGGATGGCAGGAGATTTCTGTCCATATCCCCCCAGCAGTTTGCCCATCCCAACTCAACACCTCATTGCTTCACCTGTACTGAATTTATTTAGCCCAAACCATCCACTTGTTCACGTTTTCAGCTAATACTTTATCTCCCTAGAAGTTCCAAAATTGACATCCTTAAAACTCCTAGTGGTGGCCCATCAATCAGCCTTAAGTTATCCCACCTTCACATCTGGCCTTTGTCAACTTCTTCAGCCACCTTCTCCCTGCACCCCTTTGCACCCCATTTTCCAGGCACAAGGAAAAGTAAATAATTTTGCACAGCTATTTCTTTTCTCTGGGATGGCCTCGCCTCCCCTGTGTCTGTCCAGAGACTGTCCTGTTGTCCTCAATGTAGCGGGCCTGTCACCTCTTCCTGCCTGTTCATGGGGCAGAGATGCATAGCCTGTCCTAGGGACTCTCACTGCTTACCATGCTCACCTCTACTCTCAAACCTGTTGCTGTACTACCATCTGCTTGTGCCTCTGCTAGATGTACTAGGCCATGAACTGCTGAGGGCCTGGTCTAGGCTTTCATTTCTCTTTGAAAATCCAGTCTGCGGAAGCCATCCTTTCAGCCCCAACTGTTGCACGTCAGTGCTGTCTCTACTCTGCTATTCATCAACCCCCTCCACCAGTTTCTACAAATAAATGTATCCACTCCACCAATTGTGTGACTTTACAATTTTATTGCAGTTTTGCAGGGGCATGGGGAGAGGCCTCAGCTCAGACTACAACACCCAGCTCTAACCTCCTCCCTGGCGATCCCATTTTCCTCCCATTTGCTTTTTTTCCATTCCTCAGCAGATTCCTGTTGTTTTTGCGTACAAAGCAGCTTTATCAACTTCTCCACGACCTTGGGAACAGAAGATACCCAATTTCCCTAAGACCCTCCTGTCATAAGCAGAATAATAAAAGCATAACCCAATATAGTGAGTCTCTCTCTGGCAAAATAATTTGCCTGCTGCTAAGAGAATAAAATTTTTCTTTGACACATTATACCTGTGTTCTCAGTGTCCAGTACAGGACCCGACCTGAGGTACATGGTTATTGAATGTGTGAATACATTGATTTATAAGATGGTATGTGTATATTTATTATAAACTGAAAAGAATCTACAACATTGATAAATTTTATTATTTTCGTAACAATTAGTAACAAGTAGCCCTGCTTTGGGCATCCCTTTATCAGAATAGGATAAGAGCCCAATCGGGACATCTCAGGTTTCTCTTGAGGTTTCTTTCCTTGCTAAAGGAGGCAGTTGTTCATGCACTCTGGCATGACTATGGCAGGAGAATCTATGGCAAGAAGGAAGAAATAACCCATTTGGGTCACCATAGAGTGATAGTATTAGTGGAAATGAAGCTTATTGCTCAAGGAATAAAAAAGGCATAGTTTGTTTCTTTCCTATCATGTTATGAGAGCACAAGCTAATTTAGGACAGGAGACAACATGATGCTACAGACAGAGTAAAGGGATCAGAAGCCAGTCAGATCTGATTTCAAACGTGACCTTGACAAATGCATAGCCACACTGTGCCTCAGTTTCCACTTTTAGTAAAATGATGATGAGATTATTTATCATTCATCTGAGAAAGAGAATCCTGGAGAACCAAATTGTCTACCTTTATCAGAGTTTTCAATACAGATCTAAGTAAAGAGGACACAAATCAAAGAAACCACTATTAGTTTAGACATTTGTGTCAAACTGTGGCCTGGCCCAGCTCTGGAGATTCTGGTTGGATTATACATGAGACATAAGGATGACCTTGAGCTTTTAAATTCAGGGCTTCAGCTACAAATGGGAGGAAGCAGCCATATGGAAGAACAGAGAGGGGACATCTAAGGGCATGAGTTTCAGGCAGAGCATGAATCCCAAGACATGTAATGCAAAGATGGAGAGACCTTCCTCAGGGAGATCCCAGCAAGTTTCTCTGCTTGGCACAGCAAAAACATCCATAACCACCAATGTGGTGACTTGGCTTATTTATGTCTTGGAACTAACTGATTCTGCCACCATAAATAATAATAAAGAGACACATACACACACTTTCTCTCTCTCTGTCTCTGTCTCTCCACACATACACACACACACACACACACATACACACATACACACACACACACTCTCTCTCTCTCTCACATATTTCTTGTTCTCTCTCCCCTCCTTTTCTCCCTCACCCTTTCCCTCCCTTCTCTTATATCCAAACTCACCAAGAGAGTGATCATGAATGAATTACCAGTCACTGTTCAGCATGGAATGTCACTGATTTTCATTGTAGGCTTTCAGTCTATGGCTGCATTGAGTCAGTCAGTCTGTGGCCAATTAGCTGTGGCTGGGATAACAAAGGAATCAAGCATAGTACAACTTCCTGCAATAGAACTTCAAGATAGAGCACGTATTATGGGTTATCTTAGGTACAAATGCCTAACACAAGAAAACAAAATAGTGAACATTTAGCCCTTCACTGGCTGATATGGTAAACTGGTGCAAATTAGAAGATGGTACCTCTTCTACCATTAAACAGAAAATTGTTTAAAAAATATTCAAATCTCTGATAATCATGAAGTATGTATGCCCTCTGGAGCTGTAAAGTTCAGTGTCACCGATTTGGTAAGAAATTATACCTTATGGTATATAGAGTGATGGTTCAATGGCAGCCTCTCCCTGTCTCAGCTCGTTCGAACTCATCTGAGAAGTTCGAAGTTATGCTGCCTTGAAGACTAGCATAATGGTTAGAAATATAGTCAACACCATTTAGACTTGGTTTGAGTCCTGACTCTGCCATTTACTATATTTAGCATTGACCTTGGTAAATTACTTAACTGCTCCGAATTTCAGTTTTCTCATCTGTAAAACAGTGATTATAATAGTACCTACCTGATAGGTATTATTGTGAGGATAAAGTGTCATAATGCTGCAAAGGACATATCACAGTGAACTGCACGCAGCAATACTCCATAAATGGTATTATTTGTAGTTCTTGTGGTGTGAATGGGAGCAGCAGCAATATGAGCCTAGAACCATAGACCTATATGGCTATCACAAAGGTTCTGAAGTAACTGGTTTTCTTTCCTTGAAGACAGTAGCCCCAAATATCTTCAGAACAACAAAAGTTAGTGTATCTGACTGCTTAGTGCCCTCGGAAGCCAGCCTGTTCTCATCTGGCTGCAACCACTCAATTTCTCCAGCCTCCCCTCCCATCACTAACTTAGGCCTGCTCCCAGTTGTTTTGGCATTATCCCTCTTTTCCTGTTCTGCTTGGTCTTGTACAGACATCACCCTCCACTGAGAGGCTGACTTGCTGTAGTACAGTGCCCTGAATCAAAAACTTCCCATGGGCAAGGTTCTTTAGATAAATAATTTCATTTTGTCCTCAAAACAACATTTTATTGGTTGACCCATTTCATAGAAGAGTATTCATAGGTATAGAAGAGGTTAAAAATAACTTCCTAAGCCATTCTGCTGACAGATAACTGAACATGTACATGCAATAGCTTCTCAAATTTCACCTTCCATTGCCCATTCTGTACCCCTACCCTTTGGGAAACAATGTTGAAAGTGATGACAGGCATGATGTTGATGATGACAATGACTACAATGATGACAGTGATGCTTTCTTACATCCCTAATTACAGCAATTTGGCCATCTTACTGGACATTTTCATAAACACTTATAAGACACTTTCTTGTAAACAATTTACAGCAATTTGGCCATCTTACTGGACATTTTCATAAACACTTACAAGACATTTTCATAAACAAAGACGTCTCATCCACAAAGAGAGATTAATCTTGGTGATTGCAGGGGGATGATGGCTATACTCTCATCAGCCTCCAAGCGGGAAGCACCTCAGTAAAGCACCCGAGTCACACGCTAACCTTCAGTTCTATGAATATTTGGCCAGGAGCTGTGTTCTGAAACTCCTCCCAACTCATTGCCATATGACTTTGCCCCTTTCAGTCTCACCCTCTGCTAAAATAAAAACCTTTGTTTCTTCTGGAACTTCCCTATTTTGGTTCTCAAATATAAAATATTCACTGAGTACCTGTCTTCCCATTAAGTTCATTATTGCCTGGAAAGAATTTTGGGCTGCTGTCTCTAAGTGATGACAAACAATTATACTATCAGGAACTCGTGGTAGATGTTTGGTTTATTTTACTGCTGTTCCCACTGGCACCATCACTACCTGTTCCCACTGGCAGCATCACTACTGCCAACAGTATGATTTATTGAGAATTTGCTGCATTTCTCTTCATTTAGGACAAAAGTTATATAGGCTTCAAAAAGTCACATATTCTATCACTAAAGACATGATTTTAAATTCTAGTCTAAGGACATCATTTGAAAAGACCTAATCCTTTTAATTTACTGACTCAACTAAAAGGATCCAATTGAAAATTTTCTTACATTCCACAAATACAGCTTACTCTGAGTACCAAGACCTGCGCTCGGCCCTGGGAATGCAGACGTAAAGAAGACTTGATCCTGACCTCAAGAAAGACATATTCCACCCAGCCACAAAATTGTAATGATGAAAAGGGGCTTAGATACAGTCTAGAAAAAAGATACTTCAGTTTCAAAATTAGAAAATTGGGCTATAGACAAGGAAATTAACTGTCTCAAGCCACTTCTATAATGGATGGTAGCGCCAGGATTACAATCCAAGCTTAGTATCTTTACACATTATTCTATTCAGTCTCTCTACAAAGATTTATCTTGGCATCCTAATCATCTCAGGTCTAATTTCAATTTTAGTATGCATGCTGCTAAAGTGAGCCATTGAAGCATGACCCTTCATAAGCTACTTCTGTGGACACCATCCCTCTTCCTCCAGGCCAGGTGGGTGCTACTCACCTGTGCCCCCAGTTCTCTAGGCTTCCCCTGTCATAGTACCCATCACACAGTTTAGGAACTGTTTCTCTCTTTAGTAGACTGTCAGGTTCCTGAAGACATAGGCCAGGTCGCTTTCACTTCTAGCTTCCAGAGCTCAGCACTGAACTTGGCACAAAATAAGTACTCAGTCGGGATTTTCTTTCTGCAGAATGAGTAGAATGAGCACTTGAAGAAGTAAAGTCAGACCAATCCTAAAACTTGTCTTTGATTGTTTTGCTAGCCCTGCGAATCATGTCTTTACTGACACATTGACAGAAAGCCTAGAGAAGAGAAGTCACTATATATAACGTCTTCAATTCCAACGTATTTATGTTCCAACAGAGTCAGGGTTACCATTATTACATCCATAGGGCAGGAAAAAAAAAAAGCTAAATAAAATAAGTTATAGCCATACCAGGAGGTTTATTTTTAACTCACTGTATTTATTTATGCTTTGCACCTACTATAAATGAAATCAAGTGAATCCTCAAGAAAGGACTTTCTATTTTGTTGTTTTATTTTTTTTCTAGAATGAGAAATTATAAAACAAAGTGGGAAAAAAAAAAGAGCACATCTGAAATATGATACTATGTTTCCAGGAACTTCATCAGTTGTAGTAATAATATTAGAAGAGGATACGTTTAAGGGTCAGAATACCTGGGTTCTGTGTTTCACTCTGCCACTAACTTGCTGGGTAGCCAGCCAGAGCTTTGAATTAACTCTCGTAGGCCAGCAGTTTCTCAGTCTGTCAAATGAGGAGTGTGGACTAGATTGGATAATTTCTAAATCCCCTACAAGCCCTAAATATATAAGTGCCTTTGCTTTCATCAATGCCTTCATGAAGCTGGAATCACTGGGAGGTGACAGCCCAAGAACCAGTCCCAAGGGCCAGTCGTAACACCACCTTTGCTTCTACTGCAGTCATTGTGAGGAGCCTTGGAAGAAAAACTCCCTTGTTCCTTTGATCTGATAAAACAAGCAAGTTGATTTATTTAAAATAGAAATACTTGCCATGTATTGAACCTTTGTTTGGTGCCAGTCACTATGCTAAGTACCTTTTATACATTATTTCATTTAGTCTTCATCACTACCCCAAGAGGTAAAGTCTGTTTTATTGCCATATCGGAGAATATTTCATATGGGGAAATAAAAACTTTAAGTGGAGTAACTTACCCAAGGTCAGAAGAATAGAAAGTGGCAAAGCCAGAACTTTGAACTCAGTGTTCACCAAGGCCCTTGCTTTCAACACTGCAGTATGTTCTCAATGTTTGAACCTCAGATATCTCTCTGGAGTAAGTCTACTGTTGTGTGAATACTTTTGATGCAGGCTTCATCTAAAGTAGGAGTATTTGTAGTGTCTCACAGTTGAGAACCAGTACTAGCAAGACTTGGACTCCAGGTTGAGAATTGGGATTTATCTTGATGGACATGGAGGTCCTCTAGAGGTTCCCAAAATATCCATGGTTCAAGATTTTCCTTTACCTTTACTGTGAATGATGGTCTTCTCAAGAAAGCTACAGGTTTCACTGCTCTTTGATCTCTCTACACGCTTATTCTGCCAAACATTGAATGACTCCTTTTTTTCCAAGCAGCCCTCATAGTTTGTCACCTCCAAGCCTTTGTTCATATTATTCCCTTATGTGCTTCCTTTTTTTATTCCCATTCATCCAAGCCCTACACAAGGAGCTTCAGAGCTCCTCTTCTGTACTTTCTTTCATGAGCCTGCCACTGCATCACTAGGAATGACTCATTTTCTCCTAGGTTCTAATAAATGAAAGGAGAGAAAATAGGTTTAGAGGTAGATTGGAAGTAAACTAACCTTGATTAGTACACATTTTGTGCCAGGCAGTATGTTGGGTATTAATATGTGCTAGCTTTACTCTTTTCAACCACACTGTAAGTAAGGTAACTATCCTCATAATAATGTGAGACTCCAAGAGATGTTGAAAATTGTCCAGGGTCACAGAGTCAAACTGATTGGTGTGTTCAAGATTCAAACCTACTTCTTCTTGACTCCAGAACTCAAGTTCTTTATAACATATTACATTACACCTACAATAATTTTCACAATAACTTTTCAAGGGGAGTTCTTTAATATCCCCATTACTCAGACATGAAAACTTGAACATGAAAGTTAAGAATCTTACCCAAACCTACAAAAAACTTTCACAACTATTAGGATCAAAAGAGTTGGAAATTAGAACCAAGGTTATACAGGCTTACCCTGTTTTATTGTGCTTCACTTTATTGCACGTCATAGAGAATGTGTTTTTTACAAATTGAAGGTTTGTGACAACCCTTCATCCAGCAAGTATGTTGGCCTCATTTTTCCAAAATGGTGTGTGCACTTTGTATCTCTGTGTCACATTTTGGTAATTGTCACAACATTTTAAACATTTTCGGCCTTATTGCTGATATGGAGAAAGTATTAGTGGTTTAGATGGAAGACCAAACCAGCCATGACATTCCTTAAGCCATAGCCTAATCCAGAGCAAGGGCCTAACTTTCTTCAATTCTCTGAAGGCTGAGAGAGGTGAGGAAGCTGCAGAAGAAAAGTTGGAAGCTAGCAGAGGTTGTTTCATTCGGTTTAAGGAAAGAAGCCATCTCCAGAACATAAAGGTGCAAGGTGAAACAGCATGTGCTGATGGAGAAGTGCATTGAGTTATTCAAAGTATATAGCAGAGATAATGGAGGTTGACTACACTAAAAAGCAAAGTTTCAATATAGAAAAAACAGCCTTTTACTGCAAGAAAGTACCATTTACAGATAGAAAGAATGTCTGGCTTCAAAGCTTCAAAGGACAGGCTGATTCTCTTGTTAGGGGCAAATACAGCTGGTGACTAAGTTGAAGCTAATGCTTGCTTACCGTTCCAGAAATCCAAGAGCCTGTAAGAATTATGCTAACTCTACTCTGCCTGTGCTCTATAAATACAACAACAAAGTCTGGATGACAGCACATCTGTTTCACAGCATAGTTTGCCGAATAGTTTGAGCCCATTGTTGAGATCTACTGCTCAGAAAGAGAGATTCCTTTCAAAGTATTACTCCTCACTAACAATATTCCTGGTAACTCAAGAAATCAAATGGAGATGTACAAGGAGACTAATGTTTTATGCCTGCTAACACAGCATCCAATCTGCAGCCCATGGATCAAGGAGTAATTTTGACTTTCAAGTCTTATTATTTAAGTATGTTTAGTATAAGCTACATCTGCCATAGATAGTGATTCCTCTGACAGATCTGGACAAAGTAAATTGAAAACATTATAGAAAAAGATTTACCATACTGGATTCCATTAAGAACATTTGTGATTCATGGGAGGAGGTCAAAATATCAACATTAACAGGAGTTTGAAAGAAGTTGATTCCAACTCTCATTGATAACTTTGAGGAGTTGAAGACTTCAGGGAAAGGAAGTAACTGCAGATATGGTGAAAATAGCAAGAGAACTAGAATTACAAATGGAGCCTAAAGATGTGACTGAATTGCTGCAATCTCATGATAAAAGTTTGATGAATGAGGGTTGCTTCTTATGGATGAGCAAAGACAGTGGTTTCTGAAGAAAGAATATACTCCTGGTGAAGGTGCTATGAACGTTGTTGAAATGACAACAAAGAATTTAAAATGTTATGTAAACTTGTTTGATAAAGCAGTGGCAGGGTTTGAGAAGATTGATTCCAATTTTGAAAGAAGTTCTATGGTAGGCAAAATGCTACCAAACGCATCTCATGCTACGGAGAAATATTGCATGAAGAGTCAGTCAATTTGGTAAGCTGATTATTGTCTTATTTTAAGAAATTGCCACAACACCTCAACCTTTGGCAACCACCACCTTGATCAGTCAGAAGCCATGACTAAGGCAAAATCCTTCACCAGTAAAGGATTATAACTTACTAGGCTGGGCGCGGTGGCTCACGCCTGTAGTCCCAGCACTTTGGGAGGCCAAGGCAGGCAGATCACAAGATCAGGAGTTCAAGACCAGCCTCGCCAACATGGTGAAACCCCATCTCTGCTAAAGATACAAAAAATTAGCCAGGCATGGTGGCACTTCCCTGTAATCCCAGCTACTCAGGAGGCTGAGGCAGGTGAGTCGCTTGAACCCAGGAGGTGGGGGTTGCAGTGAGCCAAGATCATGCCATTGTACTCCAGCCTGGGCAACAGGGCAAGACTCCGTCTCAAAAAAAAAAAAAAAAAAAAAAAAAAAAGGTGTGTGTGTATATATATACATTTATATATTTATATTTATATAAGTTATATATATATAAAAAACTTGCTGAAGGCTCAGATGATGGTTGACATTTTTCAGCAGTAAAGTATTCTTTCTAAGGCTTTAAAACTTGATACATAATTGTACATATTTGGGGGGGTACATGTGATATTTTGATACATGCATACAATGTGTAATGATCAAATTAGGGTAATTGGAATATCCATCACTTCAAACACTTATCATTTATTTGTATTAAGAACATTCCAAATCTTCTGCCAAGGCAATAAAGTATTTTAAGTTAAGGTGCACACATTGTTTTTTTAAATATAATGTTATTGTACACTTGATAGACTATAGCATAGAATGAACATAACTTTTATAAGCATTGGGAAACCAAAAAAATTGTGTGACTTACTTCATTGCAATATTCACTTTATTGCAGTGGTCTGGAACTGAACCCACAGTATCTCTGGTGTATGCCTATACTTCTCTTGCTATGCCATAGGAGTATATTGTGCAATAAATTATATAAAGTCTTTGTGATATCATGATAAAAGAAATACTTATTTGGTCTTCTTCCTCCATTCCTGACACATACCCTTGAAATTTCCTGAGTGATAGGGGTGAGAGGAACATCTTTGGTGATTCATAATAAGGCCCTTTCAACCATAACTTGAGTTTGTACTAATGTGATGACTCTTGGAAGATGGGAGCTGGTTGTCAGAGGAACCAACCATGTGGTTAGAAGGTTGGAACCTTAAGCCCCACTATCTGACCTGGGGTGGAATAAAGATTGACCTAATTACCAATGGCCAGTGATTCCATCAGTCATGTTTATGTAATGGAGCCTCCATAAAAACCCAAAGCAATGGGGTATGAGAGCTTTTGGAACAAGGTTCTGGGAGTGGAGTACCTGGAGAGGGAGTCCTGGAACCCTCAAGTTGTAACCAAGTTACACAGAAGTATGGGTAACCTGGGGACCCACTACTTGAAATTGGCATCTGAAGTGAGAGGCAGTCTTGTGGGACTGAGCCCTTACCCTGTGGGGTCTGCACTAACTCCAGGTAGTGTCTGAATTAAATTGTAGAACACCCAGTTGATGTCCACAGAGAATTAGAGAATTGCTTGGTATGGAAAATCATCCATTTGGTGTCAGATGTGTTGTGAGTATAGAAAAAAGTTTTTATTTTAGTCTCAGACACTCCCTAGTTCTCCAAGAAGACTGCACTTCTTCAGGACAGGAGTGTGCCTTTTTAGTTTTGCATCCAGAATATAAGGTCTTTTTTTTTTCAACTTTTATTTTAGTTTCAGGGGTACATGTGCAGGTCTCTTATATAGGTAAATTGCATGTCAGGGGGTTTGGTGTACCGATTATTTTTCCATCCAGGTAATAAGCATAGTACCTGATAGGCAGTTTTTCGATCCTCATCCTCCACCCTCCCTCCACTCTCACGTAGGCCTCAGTCTCTGTCTTTCCCTTCTTTGTGACCATTTGTACTCAGTATTTAGCTCCCACTTTTATGCATGAATATGAGATATTTGGTTTTCTGTTCCTGTGTTAGTTTGCTTAGGATAATGGCCTCCAGTTTCATTCACGTTGCTGTAAAGCACATGATCTCATTTTTGTTAAGGCTGTGTAGTATTCCATGGTATATTTGTACTACATTTTCTTTATCCAGTCTACCATTAATGGTCATTTAAGTTGATTCCATATCCTTGTTATTGTGAATAGTGCTCTAATGAGCACATGTGTACATGCATCTTTATGGTAGAATGATTTATATTCCTTTGAGTATATACTCAATAATGGGGTGGCTGGGTCAAATAGTAATTCTGCTCTGAGTTCTTTGAAAAATCATCAGGCAGCTTTCCACAATGGCTGAACTATTTACATTCCTGCCAGCTGTGTAATTAGCGTTTCCTTTCCTCTGCAACCTCACCAGCATCTGTTATTTTTTTTACCTTTTATTAATAGCCATTCCGACTGGTGTGAGATGATATCTCATTGTGGTTTTTGATTTGCCATTCTCTGATGATTATTGATGTTGACTATTTTTTCATATGCTTTTTGGCCGCATGTACATCTTCTTTTGAAAAGTTCATGTCCTTTGCCCACTTTTTAATACGGTTATTTGTTTTTTTTGCTTGTTGATTTAAGTTCCTTATAGATTCTGTATATTAGACCCTTGTCAGATGCATAGTTTGCAAATATTTTCTCCCATTCTGCATGTCATCTGTTTACTCTGTTAATAGTGTCTTTTGCTGTGCAGAAGCTCTAGTTTAATTAGATTCCATTTCTCAGTTGTTGGTTTTGCTGCAATTGCTTTTGGCATCATTGTCATAAAATTTTTGCCCATTTCTATGTTTAGAATGGCATTTCCTAGGTTACCTTCCAGGATATTTTAGTTTCAGATTTTACACTTAAGTCTAGAATCCATCTTTAGTTGATTTTTGTATATGGCGTAAGTCAGGGGTCTAGTTTCAATCTTCTCCACATGGCTAGCAAGTTAACTCAACCCTATTTATTGAATAGGGAATCTTTTCCCTATTGCTTGTTTTTGTTGACTTTATTGAAGATCAAATGGTTGTAGGTATGCTGTATAATTTCTGGGCTCTCTGTTCTGTTCCATTGGTCTATGTATCTGTTTTTTTACCAGTGTCATGCTGCCTGGGTTACTGTGTAGCCCTATAGTATAGGTTGAGGTTGGGTAAGGTAATGCCTCCAGTTTTGTTCTTTTTGCTTAGAATTCCCTTGGCTATTCAGGCTTTTGTTTGTTTGTTTCATGTGAATTTTAAAATAATTATTTCTAATTCTGTGAAGAATATTACTGGTAGTTTAATAGGGATAACTTAGAATCTATAAATTTGCTTTGGACAGTATGAACATTTTGACAATATTGATTCTTCCTACCCATGAGCATGGAATGTTTTTTCATTTGTTTGTGTCATCTTTGATTTATTTCAGCAGTGTATTGCAGTTCTTCTTGTAGAGATCTTTCACCTCCATGGTTAGTTGTATTTCTAGGTATTTTATCCTTTTTGTGGCTATTGTGAATGAAATTGAATTCTTGATTTAGGTATTGGCTTGGCTGTTGGTCGTGGATAGGAATGCTAGTGATTTTTGCACATTGATTTTGTATTATGAAACTTCACTGAAGTTGTTTATCAGATCAAGGAGCTTTTGGGCATAGACTGTGGGGTTTTCTACATATTGAATCATTTCATCTGCAAACAGGGATAATTTGATTTCATCTTTTCCTATTTGAATGCCTTTTATTTCTTTCTCTTGCCTGGTTGCTCTTGCCAGGACTTCCAGTAGTGTGTTGAAGAGAAGTGATGACAGTGGGCATCCTTGCCTTATTCTAGTTTTTTTTCATTATTATTATACTTTAAGTTCTGGGGTACATGTGCAGAATGTGCAGTTTTGTTACATAGGTATACATGCGCCATGGTGGTTTGCTGCACCCATCAACCCATCACCTACATTAGGTATTTCTCCTAACGCTAGCCCTCCCCTAGCCCCCCACCCCCTCAGAGGCCCCAGTGTGTGATGTTTACCTCCCTGTGTCCATGTGTTCTCATCGTTCAACTCCCACTTATGAGTGAGAACATGTGGTGTTTGGTTTTCTGTTCTTGTGATGTTTGCTAAGAATGATGGTTTCTAGCTTCATCTATGTCCCTGCAAAGAACATGAACTCATCCTTTTTTATGGCTACATAGTATTCCATGGTGTATATATGCCACATTTTCTTAATCCAGTCTATCAATGATGGACATTTGGGTTGGTTCCAAGTCTTTGTTATTGTGAATAGGGTTGTAATAAGCATGTGTGCATGTGTCTTTATAGTAGAATGATTTATAATCCTTTGGGTATACACCCAGTAATGCGATGGCTGGGTCTTTATAGTAGAATGATTTATAATCCTTTGGGTATATACCCAGTATTGCGGGGTCAAATGGTATTTCTAGTTCTAGATCCTTGAGGAATCGCCACACTGTCTTCCACAATGATTGAACTAATTTACACTCCCACCAGAAGTGTAAAAGCATTCCTATTTCTCTACATCCTCTCCAGCAGCTGTTGTTTCCTGACTTTTATCGCCATTCTAATTGGCGTTAGATGGTATCTCATTGTGGTTTTGATTTGCATTTCTCTAATGACCAGTGATGATGAGCATTTTTTTATATGTCTGTTGGCTGCGTGAATGTCTTCTTTTGAGAAGTGTCTGTTCATATCCTTCGCCTACTTTTTGATGGGGTTATTTTTTTTCTTGTAAATTTGTTTAAGTTCTTTGTAGATTCTGGATATTAGCCCTTTGTCAGATGGATAGATTGCAAAAATGTTCTCCCATTCTGTAGGTTGCTTATTCACTCTGATGATAGTTTCTTTTGCTATGCAGAAGCTCTTTCGTTTAATTAGATCCCGTTTGTCAATTTTGGCTTTTGTTGCCATTGCTTTTGGTGGTTTAGACATGATGTCTTTGCCCATGCCTATGTCCTGCATGGTATTTCCCAGGTTTTCTTCCAGGATTTTTATGATTTTTGGTGTTAACTTGAGTTGTTTTTTGTATAAGGTGTAAGGAAGGGGTCCAATTTCAGTATTCTGCATATGGCTAGCCAGTTTTCCCAACACCATTTATTAAATAGGGAATCTTTTCCCCATTGCTTGTTTGTGCCAGGTTTGTCAAAGATCAGATGGTTGTAAATGTGTGGTGTTATTTCTGAGGCCTCTGTTCTGTACCATGGGTCTGTATATCTGTTATCATACCAGAACTATGCTGTTTTAGTTACTGTAGCCTTGTAATATAGTTTGAAGTCAGGTAGCATGATACCTCCAGCTCTATTCTTTTGGCTTAGGATTGTCTTAGCTCTGTGAACTCTTTTTTGGTTCCATATGAAGTTTAAAGTAGTTTTTTCCAATTTTGTGAAGAAAGTCAGTGGTAACTTGGTGGGGATAGCATTGAATCTATAAATTACCTTGGGCAGCATGGCCATTTTTGTGATACCAATTCTTCCTATCCATGAGCAAGGAATGTTTTTCCATTTGTTTGTGTCCTCTCTTATTTCCTTGAACAGTGGTTTGTAGTTCTCCTTGAAGAGGTCCTTTGCATCTGTTGTAAGTTGCTTTCCTAGGTATTTTATTCTCTTAGTGGCAATTGTGAATGGGAGTTCACTCATGATTTGGCTCTCTGTTTGTCTGTTATTGGTGTATAGGAATGTTTGTGAATTTTGTACATTGATTTTGTATCCTGAGACTTTGCTGAAGTTGCTTATCAGCCTACGGAGATTTTGGGCTGAGACAAAGGAGTTTTCTATATATACAATCATGTCATCTACAAACAGAGACAATTTGACTTCCTCTCTTCCTATTTGAATGCGCTTTCTTTCTTTCTCTTGCCCGATTGCCCTGGCGGGAACTTCCAACACTATGTTGAATAGGAGTGGTGAAAGGGGGCATTCTTGTCTTGTGCAGGTTTTCAAAGGGAAAGCTTCCAGTTTTTGCCCATTCAGTATGATATTGGCTGTGGGTTTGTCATAAATAACTCTTATTATTTTGACATACATTCCATCAATACCGAATTTATTGAGAGTTTTTAGCATGAAGCGGTGTTGAATTTTGTCAAAAGTCTTTTCTACACCCACTGAGATAATCATGTAGATTTTGTCATTCGTTCT
>NW_012103810.1:332866-333694 GCF_000951045.1 Mandrillus leucophaeus
AGAATTACAAATGGAGCCTAAAGATGTGACTGAATTGCTGCAATCTCATGATAAAAGTTTGATGAATGAGGGTTGCTTCTTATGGATGAGCAAAGACAGTGGTTTCTGAAGAAAGAATATACTCCTGGTGAAGGTGCTATGAACGTTGTTGAAATGACAACAAAGAATTTAAAATGTTATGTAAACTTGTTTGATAAAGCAGTGGCAGGGTTTGAGAAGATTGATTCCAATTTTGAAAGAAGTTCTATGGTAGGCAAAATGCTACCAAACGCATCTCATGCTACGGAGAAATATTGCATGAAGAGTCAGTCAATTTGGTAAGCTGATTATTGTCTTATTTTAAGAAATTGCCACAACACCTCAACCTTTGGCAACCACCACCTTGATCAGTCAGAAGCCATGACTAAGGCAAAATCCTTCACCAGTAAAGGATTATAACTTACTAGGCTGGGCGCGGTGGCTCACGCCTGTAGTCCCAGCACTTTGGGAGGCCAAGGCAGGCAGATCACAAGATCAGGAGTTCAAGACCAGCCTCGCCAACATGGTGAAACCCCATCTCTGCTAAAGATACAAAAAATTAGCCAGGCATGGTGGCACTTCCCTGTAATCCCAGCTACTCAGGAGGCTGAGGCAGGTGAGTCGCTTGAACCCAGGAGGTGGGGGTTGCAGTGAGCCAAGATCATGCCATTGTACTCCAGCCTGGGCAACAGGGCAAGACTCCGTCTCAAAAAAAAAAAAAAAAAAAAAAAAAAAAAAAAAGGTGTGTGTGTATATATATACATTTATATATTTATATTTATATAAGTTATATATATATAAAAAACTTGC
>NW_012103810.1:333920-361439 GCF_000951045.1 Mandrillus leucophaeus
TTGAGTTGTTTTTTGTATAAGGTGTAAGGAAGGGGTCCAATTTCAGTATTCTGCATATGGCTAGCCAGTTTTCCCAACACCATTTATTAAATAGGGAATCTTTTCCCCATTGCTTGTTTGTGCCAGGTTTGTCAAAGATCAGATGGTTGTAAATGTGTGGTGTTATTTCTGAGGCCTCTGTTCTGTACCATGGGTCTGTATATCTGTTATCATACCAGAACTATGCTGTTTTAGTTACTGTAGCCTTGTAATATAGTTTGAAGTCAGGTAGCATGATACCTCCAGCTCTATTCTTTTGGCTTAGGATTGTCTTAGCTCTGTGAACTCTTTTTTGGTTCCATATGAAGTTTAAAGTAGTTTTTTCCAATTTTGTGAAGAAAGTCAGTGGTAACTTGGTGGGGATAGCATTGAATCTATAAATTACCTTGGGCAGCATGGCCATTTTTGTGATACCAATTCTTCCTATCCATGAGCAAGGAATGTTTTTCCATTTGTTTGTGTCCTCTCTTATTTCCTTGAACAGTGGTTTGTAGTTCTCCTTGAAGAGGTCCTTTGCATCTGTTGTAAGTTGCTTTCCTAGGTATTTTATTCTCTTAGTGGCAATTGTGAATGGGAGTTCACTCATGATTTGGCTCTCTGTTTGTCTGTTATTGGTGTATAGGAATGTTTGTGAATTTTGTACATTGATTTTGTATCCTGAGACTTTGCTGAAGTTGCTTATCAGCCTACGGAGATTTTGGGCTGAGACAAAGGAGTTTTCTATATATACAATCATGTCATCTACAAACAGAGACAATTTGACTTCCTCTCTTCCTATTTGAATGCGCTTTCTTTCTTTCTCTTGCCCGATTGCCCTGGCGGGAACTTCCAACACTATGTTGAATAGGAGTGGTGAAAGGGGGCATTCTTGTCTTGTGCAGGTTTTCAAAGGGAAAGCTTCCAGTTTTTGCCCATTCAGTATGATATTGGCTGTGGGTTTGTCATAAATAACTCTTATTATTTTGGGATACATTCCATCAATACCGAATTTATTGAGAGTTTTTAGCATGAAGCGGTGTTGAATTTTGTCAAAAGTCTTTTCTACACCCACTGAGATAATCATGTAGATTTTGTCATTCGTTCTGTTTATGTGATTGATTACATTTACTGATTTGCGTATGTTGAAGTAGCCTTGCATCCCAGGTATAAAGCCGACTTGATCGTGGTGGATAAGCTTTTTGATGAGCTGCTGGATTCAGTTTGCTAGTGTTTTATTGAGGATTTTTGCATTAATGTTCATCAGAGATATTGACTTGAAATTTTCTTTTGTTGTTGTGTCTCTGCCAGGTTTCAGTATTAGGATGATGTTGGCCTCATAAAATGAGTTAGGGAGAATTCCCTTTTTTTCTATTGTTTGGAATAGATTCAGTAGGAATGTTACCAGCTCCTCTTTGTACCTCTGGTGGAATTTGGCTGTAAATCCATCTGGTCCTGGACTTTTTCTGTTGGTAGGCTATTAATTACTGCCTCAATTTCAGAACTTGTTATTGGTCTATTCAGGGATTCAACTTCTTCCTGGTTTAGTTTTGGGAGGGTGTATGTGTCCAGGAATTTATCCATTTCTTCTAGATTTTCTAGTTTATTTGTATAGAGGTGTTTATAGTATTCTCTGATGATAGTTTGTTTTTCTGTGGGATCAGTGGTGATATCCCTATATCATTTTCTATTGCATCTATTTGATTCTTCTCTCCTTTCTTCTTTTTTAGTCTGGCTAGTAGTTTATCTATTTTGCTTATCTTTTCAAAAAACCAGTTCCTGGATTCATTGAATTTTTGAAGGTTTTTTCGTGTCTCTGTCTCCTTCATTTCTGCTCTGATCGTAGTTGTTTCTTTTCTTCTGCTAGCTTTTGAATTTGTTTGCTCTTGCTTCTCTAGTTCTTTTAATTGTGATGTTAGGGTGTCAATTTTAGACTTTTCCTGCTTTCTCTTGTGGGCATTTAGTGCTATAAATTTCCCTCTACACACTGCTTTAAATGTGTCCCAGAGATTCTGGTACGTTGTGTCTTTGTTGTCATTGGTTTCAAAGACCATCTTTATTTCTGCCTTCATTTTGTTATGTACCCAGTAGTCATTCAGGAGCAGATTGTTCAGCTTTCATGTAGTTGTGCAGTTTTGAGTGAGTTTCTTAATCCTGAGTTCTAATTTGATTGCACTGTGGTCTGAGAGACTTTTTGTTATAATTTCCGTTCTTTTCCATTTGCTGAGGAGTGTTTTACTTCCAATTATGTGGTCAACTTTAGAATAAGTGTGATGAGGTACTGAGAAGAATATATATTCTGCTGATTTGGGATGGAGAGTTCTGTAGATGTCTATTAGGTCTGCTTGGTCCAGAGCTGAGTTCAATTCCTGAATATCCATATTAATTTTCTGTCTTGTTGATCTGTCTAATATTGACATTGGGGTGTTAAAGTCTCCCACTATTATTGTGTGGGAGTCTAGGTTTGCTTGTAGGTCTCTGAGAACTTGTTTTATGAATCTGGGTGCTTCTGTATTGGGTGCCTATATATTTAGGAAAGTTGGCTTTTCTTGCTGCATTGATCCCTTTACCATTATGTAATGGTCTTCTTTGCCTTTTTTGATCTTTGTTGGCTTAAAGTTGGTTTTATCAGAGATTAGGATTGCAACTCCTGCTTTTTTTTTTTTCTTTCCATTTGCTTGGTAAATATTCCTCCATCCCTTTACTTTGAGCCTATGTGTGTCTCTGCACATGAGATGGGTCTCCTGAATACAGCACACTGATGGGTCTTGACTCTATATCTAATTTGCCAGTCTGTGTCTTTAATTGGGACAGTTAGCCCATTTACATTTAAAGTTAATATTGTTATGTGTGAATTTCATCCTGTCATTATGATGCTAGCTGGTTGTTTCGGCTGTTAGTTGATGCAGTTTCTTCATAGTGTCAATGTTCTTTACAATTTCATGTGTTTTTGCAGTGGCTAGTACTGGTTGTTCCTTTCCGTGTTTAGTGCTTCCTTCAGGAGCTCTTATAAGGCAAGCCTGGTAGTGACAAAATCTCTCAGTATTTGCTTGTCTAGAAAGGATTTTATTTTTCATTCACTAATGAAGCTTAGTGTGGCTGGATATGAAACTCTGGGTTGAAAATTCTTTTGTTTAAGAATGTTGAATATTGGCCCCCACTTTCTTCTGACTTGTAGGGTTTCTGCAGAAAGATCAGCTGTTAGTCTGATGGGTTTCCCTTTGTGGGTAACCCGACCTTTTTCTCTGGCTGCCCTTAACATTTTTTCCTTCATTTCAACCTTGGTGAATCTGATGATTATGTGTCTTGGGGTTGCTCTTCTCGAAGAGTATCTTTGTGGTGTTCTCTTTATTTCCTGAATTTGAATGTTGGCCTGTCTTCCTAGGTTGGGGAAATTCTCCTGGATAATATCCTGCAGAGTGTTTTCCAACTTAGTTTCATTCTTCCCGTGACTTTCAGGTACACCCATCAAATGTAGATTTGGTCTTTTCACATAGTCCCATATTTCTTGGAGGCTTTGTTCATTCCTTTTTATTCTTTTTTCTCTAATCTTGTATTCTCACTTTATTTCATTAAGTTTATCTTCAGCCACTGATATCCTTTCATCCACTTGATCGATTCAACTACTGATACCTGTGTATGTTTTTCAAAGTTCTCGTGCTGTGTTTTTCAGCTCCATCGGGTCATTTAAGTTCCTCTCTAAACTGGTTATTTTAGTTAGCAGTTCATCTAACTTTTTTCAAGTTTCTTAGCTTCCTTGCATTGGGTTAGAACATGCTCCTTTAGCTCACTGGAGTTGGTTACTACCCACCTTCTGAAGCTTACCTGTATCAGTTCATCAAACTCATTCTCCATCCAGTTTTGTTCCCTTGCTGGTGAGGAGTTGTGATCCTTTGGAGGAGAAGAGGCTTTCTAGTTTTTGGAAATTTCAGCCTTTGTGCACTGGTTTCTCCCCATCTTTGTGGATTTATTTACCTTTGGTCTTTGATGTTATTGACCTTTGAACGGGGTTTTTGAGTGGATGTGCTATTCCCATTTGTTAGTTTTCCTTCTAACTGTCAGGCTGCTCTGCTGCAGGTCTGCTGGAGTTTGCTAGAGGTCCATTCCCGACCCTGTTTGCCTAGGTGTCACCCATGGAGGCTGCAGAACAGCAATGATTGCTGCCTGTTGTGTCCTTTGGAAGCTTCATCCCAGAGGGGCACCTGCCAGATGCCAGCCGGAGCTCTCCTGTATGAGGTGTCTGTTGGCCCCTACTGGGAGATGTCTCCCAGTCAGGAGGCACAGGGGTCAGGGACCCACTTGAGGCAGTCTGACCCTTAGTAGAGCTCGAATGCTGTTCTGGGAGGTTCGCTGCTCTTGTCAGAGCCATCAGGCAGGGAAGTTTAAGTCTACTGAAGCTGTGCCCACAGCCACCCCTTCCCCCAGGTGCTCTATCCCAGGGAGATGGGGGTTTTATCTATAAGTCCCTGACTGGGGCTGCTGCCTTTTTTTCAGAGATGTCCTGTCCAGACAGGAGAAATATGGTTGTCTGGCCACAGCAGCCTTGCTGAGCTGCAGTGGGCGCCACCCAGTTCGAACTTGCTGGTGGCTTTATTTACACTGTGAGTGTAAAACCACCTACTCAAGCCTCAGCAATGGTGGACGCCTCTCTCCCAACCAAACTTGAGCATCCCAGGTCGATATCAGACTGCTGCTGTGCTGGCCATGAGAATTTCAAGCCAGTGGATCTTAGTTTGCTGGGCTCTGTGGGAGTGGGACCCACTGAGCCAGATCACTTGGTTCCCTAGCTTCAGTACCCCTTTCCAGGGGAGTGAATGGTTCTGTCTCACTGGTGTTCCAGGCGCCACTGGGGTATGGAAAACAAAACAAACAAACAAAAAAACTCCTGCAGCTAGTTCGGTGTCTGCCCAAATGGCTGCCCAGTTTTGTGCTAGAAACCCAGGGTAGGCACCAGAGGGAATCTCCTGGTCTGTGGGTTGCAAAGACCATGGGACAAGCGCAGTATCTGTGCCAGAGTGCACAGTTCCTCAGGCTCAGTCCCTCACAGTTTTCGTTGGGTAGAGAAAATTCTCTGACACCTTATGCTTCCTGGGTGAGGCGACACCCCTCCCTGCGTTGGCTGGCACTCTGTGGGCTACACCCACTGTCGAACCAGTCCCAGTGAGATGAACCGGGCACCTCAGTTGCAAATGCAGAAATCACCTGCCTCCTGCGTCGATCTTGCTGGGAGCTATAGACTGGAGCTGTTACTATTTGACCTTCTTGCCAGCAATGCCTTGTTCCAGTTTTAAAGGGTAATGCTTTCAGCTTCTGTCCATTCAGTATTGTATTGGCTGTGGGCTTGTCATAGATTGCTCTTATTTTTTGGAGTATGTTCCTTCAGTGGTTAGTTTGTTGAGGGTTTTTAACATAAATTGATGTTGAATCTTATTAGAAGTCTTTTCTGCGTCTATTGAGATGATCATGTGGTTTTTGGTTTTAGTTCTATTTATGTGATGAATCACATTTATTGATTTGCATATGTTGAACCAAACTTGCATCCCAGGAATAAAGCCTACTTGTTTGTGGTGGATTAACTTTTTGACGTGCTTCTCTATTCAGTTTTCAAGTATTTTGTTGAGGACTTTTGCATCTGTGTTTATCAAGGATAGTGGCCTGAAATTTCCTCTTTTTTTATGTCTCTGCCAGGTTTTGGCATCAGGGAGATGCTGGATTCATGGAATGAGTTATAGGAGTTCCTCTTGCTCAATTTTTTTTGGAATACTTTCAGTAGGAATGTGTATTAGGCTGTTTTCACATTCCCATAAAGAAATACCTGAGACTCAGTGGTTCATAAAGAAAAGAGGTTTAATTGGCTCATGGTTCTGCAGGCTGCACAGGAATCATAAAGGCATCTGCTTCTGGATAGGCCTCAGGAAGCTTCTAATCATGCTGGAAGGCAAAGGGGGAACAGGCATGTCACATGACCAGAGCAAGAGCAAGAGATTGAGAGGGGAGGTGTTACACACGTGTAAACAACCAAATCTCATAAGAACTCACTCACTGTGATGAGGACAATACCAAGAGGGATGATGCTAAACCATTCAGGAGAAGTCTGTCACCACGATCCAGTCACCTCCCACCAGGCCCCACCTCAAACACTGGGGATTACAATTGAACATAAAGTTTGGGTGGTGACACAGATTCAAACCATATCAGAATGATGCCAGCTCTTTTTTATATATCTGGCAGAATTTGGCTGTGAATCTGTCTTGTCCTGGGATTTTTCTGGTTAGCAGGCTTTTTATTACTGATTCATTTTTGGAACTCATTACTGGTCTGTTCAGGAATTTAATTCCTACATGGTTTATTCTCACACGATTGTATATTTCCAGGTATTTACCCATTCTTTCCAGGTTTTCTGGCTTGTGTGTATAGAGGTGTTCATAGTAGTCACTCAGGGTTTTTTGTATTTCTGTGTAGTCAATGGTAATGTCTTCTTTGTCATTTTTTATGTTTATATGGATTTCTCTCTCTTTTTTTATTCGTCCTGCCAGCAGTCTATCTTATTTTGTAATAATTCTTTCAAGAAATCAACACTTGGATTTGCTGATCTTTTGTATGGTTTGTCATGTCTCAGTTTGCTTCAATTCAGCCTGATTTGGGTTATTTCTTATCTTCCGTTAGCTTTGGAGTTGGTTTGCTCTTCTGTCTGTAGTTCCTCTTGTTATAATGTTGGGTTATTAATTTGACATCTTTTTAACTTTTTGATGTGGGGGTTTAGCATTATAAATTTCTCTCTTAATATGACTTTAGCTGTGTCCCAGAGATTCTCATATGCTGTATCTTTGTTCTCATTAGTTTCAAAGAATTTCTTTGTTTTTACCTTAATTTCATTATTAACCCAAAAGTCATTCAGGAGCTGTTTATTTAATTTCCATGTAATTGTATGATTTTGAGCAATTTTCCTAGTGTTGATTTCTATTTTTAATGCACTGTGGTTTTAGAGTGTAGTTGTATGATTTCACTTTTAAGATTTGCTGAGAATTGTTTTATGTCTGATTGTGTAGCTGATTTTAGAGTATGTGCTGCATGCTAATGAGAAGAATGTGTATTCTGCTGTTTTGGATTAGAAAGTTCTGTAGATGTCTATTAGGTCTGTTTGGCCAGGAGTCAAGTTCAGGTCCTGAATGTCTTTGTTAGTTTTCTTCCTTGATGATTTGCTAAATACTATCAGTGAGGGTGTTGATGTCTGCCAATATTATTGTGTAGTTATCTAAGTCTCTTTAAAGATCTCTAGAAACTTGCTTTATGTATCTGTATGCTCCTGTATTGGATGCATATATATTTAGGATATTTAGGTCTTCATGTTGAATTGAATCCTTTCCCATTTAATGTCTGTCTTTGTCTTTTTAAATCTTTGTTGGTTTAAAATCTGTTTTGTCTGAAATTAGCATAGCAACCCCTGCTTTCTTCTGTTTTCTGTTTGCTTGGTACATTTTTCTCTCAGAATAGCAAGGCCTTAGAGAACACTTGGTTTCGTGTTTCCCAAACTTCCTTCATTCAAATATCATCTGTAGTATTTAGCTGGTATTTAAATTCGACTGACTTTGTTTTACTTAAATATTATATCATTGCAAAAAATGGTAAAGCAATATCTCTAAAGATAAAAATGAATGCAACAACATCATTATCTTAGGCAACAGATAGCATTGCTTGAAGCTGTGTGTCTGACATGTATTTTCTGTTTAATATACGTATATATATATATATATAAATTGGGTAATGAGTGAGCACACACAAAATAGAATGATTTTGAAAATGTACCAGCATCAAAGTGAGCCTTTCTCCTTGGTGTCATAAGAAGGTATTAAAAATAATGTAAAGTGGGTTGAAAATTTTTAACGTTTTAAATCATCTCTGCTCTCCCCACTGACGCTCACTTTTTCCCAAAGAAACCCTGATCACCCACCACTTTCAAGAAGGGCTGTCTCTTGCTCAAGGCGCACAGCCAGTTGGGGGAGGACTGAACAACAATGCAGCTGTTTCAACCACATGTGCTTATTTCAACCAGCCACATGCTTTTACCATCCCTGCCTCATGTTCTCTGTTTTCATTCCATCAAGAGGCTTGAATAGGCATTCAGCAAGTCAAACACAGCTCTTCACACTCCTTATTCATTTATCAAGAGGTAGAGGAGGCAATGCCTGCCCGTACTCTCCATGGTCCAAAAACAGAGTTTCCTTTTTTTTTTTTTTTTTTTTTTGAAACAGAGTCTCCCTCTGTCGCCCAGGCTGGAGTGCTGTGGTGCCATCTTGGCTCACTGCAAGCTCCACCTCCCTGGTTCACGCTGTTCTCCTCCCTCTCAGCCTCATGAGTAGCCTGGACTACAGGCACCCGCCACCATACCCGGCTACTTTTTTGTATTTTTAGTAGAGACGGGGTTTCACCGTGTTAGCCAGGATATTCTCAATCTCCTGACCTCGTGATCTGCCCGCCTCAGCCTCCCAAAGTGCTGGGATTACAGGCGTGAGCCACTGAGTCCGGCCGCCAGACTTTCTAATTTAAGAATAATGTCTAATTTCCTAGGTGAAGACAGGACTTGGCCCTTTCTGATTTCTTCATTTATTTTGTCATCTCAGGGGTCTTAGTTCCTCTCTCTGCTAACTACTGGTCTGCAACTTTCTTCCTAAAGTGCCGTCTTGTTTGCATTTTTAGGTTTGTAAACACAGACTGAGAATTTTTTTTCTATAAAATACCTTCGGGATTTTCCTGTCTGTGGCTTCACCAACCACATCTTCTGAATGAAAGGCAGAATGGGCAGTGGAGAACAATGCATGAAGAGTTTAATGTCAGAAGTCCTTGGCTGGCAACTCAGCTCTTCTGGGTGTGTGCCTAACATGAAGGAAGTCACAGCCTCTCTTATCCTTTTCCTTACTCTAAATTGGAACTAAGTGCTCTCTGGGCTTCTATAACCCACTGGGAGTTTGTGAGGATTAAATCACACTCAACATCACATTCTCATATTATCTTTTTTTTTTTTTTTTTTTTTTTCCAAGACAGGGTCTTGCTTTGTCAACCATGTTGGAGTGCAGTGGCAATGATCTCAGCTCACTGCAACCTCCACCTCCTGGACTCAAGTGATTCCCCCACCTCAACCTCCCACATAGCTGGGACTACAGGTGTGCGCCACTGTGCCTGCCTAATTTTTGTATTTTTGTAGAGATGGGGTTTTGCCATGTTGACCAGGCTGGTCTTGAACTCCTGAGCTCAGGTGATCCACTTGCATTGGTCTCCCAAAGTGCTGGGATTTACAGGTGTGAGCCACTGCAACCAGCCCTCATATTATCTTTTGCTTAATGAGTACTTTCTCTCTCTTACTCTCTCTCTCTCTCTCTCCCTCTCCTCTCTCTCTCTCTCTCTCTCTCTTTCTCTCTTAACTTTGACCTGCAGCAGGGAGCTTGTTAGAAATGCAGAAGAGCAAGCCCTCTCAGACCTATTCAGAATCTGCACTTGAACAAGACCCCTAGGTGACCCATGTGTACATTACATTTTGAGAAGCACCGCTCTAAAGGTCCACATGCTGCTTCCTGGTTCTCCTCGAAGTGATTTGGTTGCCATGACAAAGTATGATGTCATCCTCTCTCCCAGGTTCTTTACTTTGCTTTTGTTTTGTTCAATATTCAGAAAAAAATAGAGAGAGAAATAGATTTAAAATAATTATACTGTTGCTCTGTGTCTCCTTATCCTGCTGCTTGTTAGTCATAGAACCTGGAGAACTGTACTTCATCTGAGTTTTGTTTATTTTAGTTGATTCATCTGTAAAATGGGGATTGTAACCCTGTATCCTCAGTGTGACTGTGCCACACACACACATTTAGTTATTATCGTACCTGGAATATGGTAGCAGGAGTCACAGAGTAATAGTCACAGAGTAACTTTCCTTTGCATCTCATCATATGGGAAACTCCAGGTCTTTTATTGTGAGAGGAAGGCGTGCATCGTTCCAATGCCAACCACGCACTTTGAATCTTTAATTTGGGTTGTGAGTGCCAGATAATTCAGTTGGCATCAAATCATAGTGCTTTTGTGAGTGCTTGTCCCAATTAACAAATCAGCTATGAAAAGGTCCTGGCAGATGAGGCACTTCTGCCTTGCCCATGTCTGTTCAGGATGCCAGCTCAGTGTGGAGCAGATTCTGGAAGAGTCAGAACCTTGGGCGAGCAGAGAAAAGAGTAGGAAGGGCCGCTGGAGTGTAGACTACTCCGGTCGCATTGGCTGGTACATCTCATAATTCTCACACATCTCAGGACCCACAGGGAAGTGCACATTCATTTTTCTCTACTGCTGTCAGCATAAAGAGGGAGTAATAAAGAGAGAGCAGGCTTGGTAGCCAGAGAGGCATGAGTTCCTGTCCTGGCTCCACTAGCTATGAAACGCTGGGCAGGTTACTAAAGCCCTCCGCATCGCAATTTTCTCAACTAGAAAAACAAAGCTAACTATTTTGACTTTACAGGGACATTGTGAGGATTAAGTGAGACTGAGTCTGTAAACATGCCTAGCATGATGCCTGAAGCATTACTGTCCTAATTATTACTAGGCACTTGGGACTCAGGAAATGTTTGCTCCTCTTTTCACTCATCAAATTCTACCCAGCCAGACAGACTTAATTTTAAGCCCCATTTCTTCCATTTCCCATTATGTAACCTTGGGCAAGTCATTTTACTTCTCCCAGTCTTAGTTCCCTCCTTGGAAAATGAGGGGAGCAATATCCCCCTTGCCAGTTATTTGTGAGGATTAAGGAAATGCAAGCAAAGCACTGGCACCTGGAAGACACAGTAGGGGTGTCATCCAGGAAACGGAAGCTCTTATAATTCAAGGAAGCGCAGCTCCGGCCTTACTTCCTCTGTATGCCTTTTATTGTCCTCTTCTGAGTCCTCCTTACCTTCAGAAATCTTTATAACTTGCATTGCTCAGGCCCAGAACCTCTTTACTCTATGTACTCCCTATACAAATGGACTCATCACATCACATCACATGGTTTTAAATGCCATGTACACCTGATGTCTCCCACATTTAAATCTGGAGCCTAGACCTCTTCTCTGAACTCTGGACCCATAAAATCAACTAATTCTGCAACTCCCACTTATGGAAATTATAAAATAATCTCAGATTTAACATATCCCAAATTGTGCTCTTAAATTCCACGGACATCACCACCAAATCTCCTCTACTCCCAGTTTTCTCCCTTTCAAGTGTCTTAGGCCAAAATTACAGAAGCTGTATTTGTCTTACCTCTTTCTTTCACCCCCACATCTAGTCACCCACACTCAACGGTCATCAGTGGGTCTTCATAATGTCTTGAAGACTCTAAGAGATTTTTATAGGTTCAACTTCAATGCAGACGTAGTCTTCAATAAATAAGTATGGCAGGGAAATGAAAGAAGACAGGATAAGAAGGACATAGATACAAAGAGATTAAACAGGTAGGTAGCAATATAAAGGAGTGCCCAAAGGGATATAGCAAATCACGACATGGTTGAGAAACATCCAGACCTGGGATAAGGTTAGGTTTTTGGGGTAAGGCTTGGGAGTGGGAAGCTTATCTGCAAGTCAGTGGTACTGGAGACAGGTGAGTGGCACTTCCTTGAGTAAGCAGTCTGTCTGTCTTAGAGCAGAATGCTTTTCTGGGGACCTTGCCCAAAGGACAATGCTTGCTGAGTCAAGCAGGGCACTCCTGCACCTGGAGTGGGGCTCTATTCCCAGCAAGGGAGCTAAGGTGAAAGGAACTGAGATAGAAGCCAGCCATAGGACTGAGAGTGGGCCCCATCTCTGTGAGCTCAGGGTTTCCCTCAAGCAGTTGTAAGGCACTTTAAGAAATTCCAGATTCCACCCCTCCCCACTCCCAAATCACACAGCCCTGGTCCAGATGACCACAGGAACTGACTGGGTGGGACTGATCATACACTCCATATCTCAGGAGGATCCATTTATCAGCTTTTATGCACAAGCAGATGAAAAGCATGATTCATCCTCCGATAAGCCTGTGGCTTCTGAGTCCTACTTTCCTCCCCTCCAGCTGCCACCAGCCCCATCTTCTCATCCTCCCTGACTTAGCCCCATCTGTTTCCTTGGAGGCATAATAGCCCCGGCATGGGCTCATGGACTTGGACAGGGCCATGGGCATCCGTGTCAAGTCATCAAGTCCCCAACAAATAACTTCCTGAGGGTCTATTTATTTTCTGTTTCATCCCAGCAGGGCCGGGGTCTGTAAATTGTAGTTGGAATTCAGGTCTATTTTCTAGGTCAGAGGTGTGTTGCATATCAATAGTGGAGCAGAGTATCAGTGTGTTCCATTCTGCAGAGTCCATTTGCCTACTGTAGTGAAACAGACAAGCTCAGTGGGCAGCAGGCCCCGTAGTGGACCGGCAGCCATAAACCTCTGCAGTGGACAGGAACCACAGAGACCGGAGACAAATGAACTGCTTCTGAGCAGGCCCGGCACTTCTTTTACAAGCACTGAGAGGTTTTCCATGCAGAGTGAAAGCTGAATTTTGCTAAAGGCAAATCTAATGCTTAAAATGGGCTTTGTATTCTATTACAAGTGCGTTTAAGGATCTGGTGTGTAAGTTGAGCATTCTGGGGCTTTATAGGCCTGCACAAACACAGAGACAGCACACAGTAACAAAAATCAGAAGGCTCTTGGGTCAAAACTGCTTGTAAATCCCAGCCCTGCCCCTTACTGTGGGACTTTAGGCAAATTATTAAGTCTTGTTATCTCATATGTGAAAAGACGCAGTAAGACACATTTTATTTTATGGATAAAACAAGGTGAATCAAAGCGTCAGATCCATAGCAGGCACTCAATGACACAGAGCTTGTTTAAAATCAGAAATACTTGTGTGGAAATGGCAACAAACCTTAGGCTCCAGCCTAGCATGAGGATTTTAAAGGGGGAATTTGGAGTCCACTGTCACCAGGTTTGAATCTTGGTTCTTCAACTTACTGGTCAGGTAAACTGGGGTGTGTTATTTACTTTTCCATTGCTGTGGATCATAATAATGGCCATCTCATATAATGGTTGACATGACTAAAAACATGATACCCTTAAAGCACAAAGCTTAGTATCTTCTGCATAGTAAAACCTTAATAAATGCGAGGTACTATATCTTGACTGGCTAACCAAAAGTCTTAAACTTAGCTTAATGAGATGTATTTTAACCAGCCTATCCCATATGTATGTAATTTATGGTTGCAGATTTATTGCTGGAGAAAATAACACTAAAATAATCTTCAGTTGAATTGTTAATCCAATTGAGTGGAACCTGGCTTTATTGGCTCTTTATTAGGAGTGTGGGTGCTGGATGCTGTGATGGATACAAAGATGAATAAGGAATGAGAATAAAATTGATTTACCAAGCACTGTGCTAAGGACTCTCAGATGGATTATCTCATTTAATCTTTTCATATAGTTTACATTAGTTCTTTTAGGAAGAACAATTCATGGTAATTGTAGAAAGGTTGGAAAGATAACAAATATAAGAAACAAAAATTAAAATCACCCATAACTGCTGTTAGCTACTTGGTATATTTCCCTTCTGTCGTTTTCCTGTGCAAAGTGCATGATATAGCTAAGCTTCAATTCCCTCATCTGTAAAATAAGGATAACACCCCCATCATCCGGGGGAGGTGAAACAACAGATGAGGTCCATTAAGGAAAAGGTCTAACAGTGCCTGGCATTTAGTCTCAATAAATTGCTGTTTCCTTCTGTTTCTACCACATAAGAATAATTTCTTGAGAGGCCGAGGCGGGCAGATCACAAGGTCAGGAGATCGATACCATCCTGGCTAACATGGTGAAACCCCATCTCTACTAAAAATACAAAAGATTACCGTGCGGTGGCACATGCCTATAGTCCCAGCTACTTGGGAGGCTGAGGCAGGAGAATTGCTTGAACCTGGGAGGCAGAGGTTGCAGTGAGCTGAGATCACGTCACTGCACTCCAGCCTGGGTGACAGAGCAAGACTCTATCTCAAAAAGAAAAAAGAAAAAGAATAATTTCATAGATCTCTTAAAACTAACATACATACACACACACGCACACGCACACACAGACACACACACACAGACACACACACACGTATGCCTGAGGATAAGAAGGTGGCCTTTCAGAGGGGCTACAAATTTCAGGCATAGATTTGGACCATCTCTTAGAGTGCCAATTTTGTGAGTGCTGATAAAAGGTATGATTTTTACAATAAAAAAATGTAATTGTTGGGATGTAAGATTCTTGACAATTTTTGAGATGAAGTGCAAAGAAACATTGCACTTGTGGCAGGCCAGTTCAGGCTCAGATCCCAGCCACTGGGACATGCTTTCTTCTCCTTAGTCATTATGGACCCTTCTATGGGACAGTTTGAAAGCTACTGCTGAAGGATCCTAAATTGTGGAAGGGTTTTAAGCAGAAAACTAATGTGATCAGAATTTAGAGTTAAATCACTCTGGTGGTCATGCAGAGGGGGGCTTCAAAATAACCACAAAGGAAAGCCTACTAGAAAGATAGTGCAATGGTCCGTGTAGTAAATCATGAGAGCACAAACTAGGAAAACGGCGGTGAGAATAATGAGAAGACAGATTTGGAAGATTTAGACGTCAGAATAAAGAAGATCTTATTGTTCAAATATGGAGAAAGAGTTGGGTGAGGGGAATCCTAAGAGCTTGGAAAGACTGTGTATGTGGAAAAATCATACAGTACACATGATCATTATTATGATATAGTAGAAGACTATTTGCCTTGCAGCAAAATTTCTCAACTATACTTTCTCCTTAATTAAAGGAAAACTTATATATATTACCAATAAATTACAAAATAAGGTCCCTATTTCTTGAAATTACTTCCTGGTTCCCTGGAAATTATTTTAAGACTTCTATTCTCCCAGGTATGCCAAAATTTAGCAACTATCTGCTTTAATCACTGGCTCTTAGGTCAGAAGGAAACTGCAGCTTTGGGGAGTCCTTAGACGAGCACTGCACAGTCCCAGGGCCTCTGTAAAAGTGATCGCTCTTGCTGGTGTAGTGAATGTGGAACCACATTTCAGGACCAAAGCCCGTTGGTGCAAGGGCACGTTTACTTTCTGACAATATCAAGGCAAAAATTAAACATTCATAATATGATAATTAAGAGCTGAATAATTTAAACCAATAAAGTAGATAGTGTGATATCTCCGAAATGAAACACAGTTGAAGAAAAATAACAGTGTTTGTTCATTAGCTACAAGCGTGGACTATGCAGTGAAAAGGGACCATGTTTTCTCTGTCATGATTAGAGTTTGAAATGAAAATGTATTCCCAAATCCACAGACATTCAACAGGAATGATGTTGCATGAAGAAAACATTGACATGGGACCAGGAATCTAATATACAGCTCTCCAGTCTCTCTGTGATGAGTTGTGTGACCTGGGAGAAGTCACTCAACTAATCTGTACCTCTGTTTCAAATTCTGACATCGAATACGCGTAATTCTTGTCTTGGTAGTAACACAATTTCATATCTAAAAGACAACAATCTATTATTATCACACTTAATATAGAACAGCCTTGCAGGAAGCCTACTGTGGGATTCTACCTACATGTCCTCTACTATTACATGTCTACAGTGGTGCTAGTCTGCTTTCCTGTAACACTTAGGTCACTGTGATAAGGCAATGAAACTACCTGATAAAGTAGATGCATTGACAAGTCTTTCAAAAATCCTAAATCCACTTTTCAATCTCTGACAATCACAGATACTCTCACAGTCTCATCATGATCAAAGATATCATCAGAGCCTATCGTAATCACAGATAGAGAAAGGATCAGAGGAAACAATCATGTTTTCCTTTCATTTCTTTATGAGGACTCCCAAAGTCCCTTTGGTGGGTTTAGGGCATGTTCTCACTTACCATCCTTTTAACTTCACTATCTTACTTTGAAGATCCCAGGTTCTATCCTTTTGATCTCAGGTTCTAACTCCGGAAAGTACCCAAAGACCCTCCTTGACCTTCTTGTAGGTAATACTTGAAGAAAATTAGTCAGATAGAAGAAAAGAGCCCCATCTCTAGGGTTTTGCCTTCATTTTCCTTCAGTGAGGAATGCGTATATTGAAGTCTAAAGTTTTAGGAGAAGGGTCCTGAAACAGAACTGCACTGAGCTTCTGCTATTATCCGTGAAGCCAGAATAACTATAGCACTCTCATCATAGTTTGCTATGAGAATTAAATAAGATAAAGTATATGTTGTGTTTGGTACCAATGCCTGGCACAGAGTCAGGGTCAACACACAGCATTTGTGGAGGTTGTCAAGATTAAAGATAGACTTTGTTGTAGTAAACAGATGAGTAAGGCTTGGCCCTCCTTCAGGGAACTTAGTCTAATCAGAGAGAAAGTCTTGCAAGTGACTAAAGTATAAAGAGACCTAAAATGAACAGCTTTACAGACACAAGCAGGAGGAAGCATTTCACCTGAAGATGGGTACGTTTCGGTAGTTGGAGGTTGAAGATTGAGTTTTCCTAACCTGAGGGAACAGCATGAGCAGGGACAATGATGTGTCTGTGGGTGGTGTGCTGAAGAAAGGTCACGGGCCCTCTGTTGCTGAAGCATAATGGGCCGTAAATAAATTGTAAATGAAATGTATGTGGGCCCAATTACAGGATGCCTAAAATGCCAGAAAAAAATTATTTGAACCCTGATACAAAATGGAGAGCCATTGAATGGGAGAAAGGTATGGGTGTAATCCAGGGAGATGAATTTTGGCAGAGACGTCCCCCTGTGGGATTTTGTCAAGCCTCTCCCTGTCTCCTCTGATAATCTGCCATTCTCCTAGCTGGATATCTCAAAGCCCAAATGGCACACAATATGTGCATAATAAATATTTGTTGAGTAAATGGTTAAATAATCATCATTAACTTTTTTCTCCTCATTACATCAAGAAAAAAGAATATCCATGTGAACTAAGTAGTTGTCTTGGGACGGAGAAGAGAGTTCCCGTTATGGCTGTGTGGTCGATGGCTGAGGGAAGGTCACCTAACCTCAGTGGGCCTCATTAGCACTCAAAAATGGACGAAATAAAGACAACTCGCCTCTCAGAGTTTTAAAACAAGGAAACCAATTAAAATTCCGTTTGCAAAATCTAAGGGAAAGTACTAAAAGCCAGTTCTTAGAATCCAAGGTCGATTATATATATCAGTCTGGTTGAGATGGCTTGGACCTGTCGCTTGTTTTTTCATGCCTGCTCCCTCATGAAGGGGGTGAAGGAAAAGATGCCCTTGTAATGTGTTTCTTTCCACACAAACCATGCTTTGAAAGATTTTATGTATCAAGTACCTCATTTATTTAGCAATAACTAATTTGTCTCATTATTTTTATTAATCAAAGATATATATCAGCCAATCAGGGTTTACGATGTGTAACAGTAAGCTACCACACACTAATTTGATATATTCTGGCCAAAAGCAAAGCAATTTGTCATTTTAATTAACCTTCATATGAGTAAATGCATTATTTGTTAGGCATTTTGGAATGTAGAAAATAACTTTCAGTTCCCATTACTATCTTTAAAAGTCTTACGTATCTGGAATTCTAGGTTGAATGTCAAAGGTGGAGGGCTCGGTTATTCTACTTGTAAACAATAAAAGAAAAAGGCAACCAAGCCAGCATTGTCAAACATATCTGAAGACACTGGTAAAATGTATACCATTTATTTATGTATTTATTATTTTAGTTAGCCTGTCTTGAGCACCAACTATGGGCTAAGTATACATGATAAAAGACATAGTCTCTGCCCTGAAAGAGTTAACGGTTTGCTTGCTTATTTATTTATTTAAGACAGAGTCTCACCCTGTCACCCAGGCTGGCGCACAGTGGCATGATCTCGGCTCACTGCAACCTCCACCTCCTGGGTTCAAGCGATTCTCCTGCCTCAGCCTCCCGAGTAGCTGGGATTACAGGTGTGCCCCACCATGCTCAGCTAATTTTTGTATTTTTAGTATAGACAGGGTTTCACCATGTTGGCCAGGCTGGTCTCGAACTCCTGACCTCGTAATCCACCTGCCTCGGCCTCCCAAAATGCTGGAATTACCGGCATGAGCCACCACAGCTGGCCTCCTTTATTAAAAAGATACTTACTATGTACCTATTGTGTTTTAGGTACTGTACTAGGCACTAGAGATCTAAGATAGAAGATATTCCTTCAAGTTATTGATGGTTTAGTGGTTTAACACTTCATTCACACAAGCACACCCAAAGAACATGAAGAACTTTATCAGCATCACAGGATTCTGATTATAATAATTCTTCCTGTGGGAGTAAAGGCAGAGAAAAACTTCTCTCAGGGACTCTCAACAGTGGGATGAGAGAAGAATGTCTCTGTTAATTTATGGAAGTGACCCCCTCACCCCCAAACTAAACACACACTGTACAACACACTTAAAGTGATTCCTATATGCCTTGGGCACCACAGAGAATCACCAGTCCAATGGGAAGAATGGATATGGCAGGACTTGGCCGGACAGGGGACATTGGAAATCAATGGGAAGACTACAAGGACAGAATCATTACAATCCAGAAGAAAGGTCCCGTGCCTCTGGTTTATAACAGTGAGAATGAAAAGGGAAGACAAATATGAAACACATGCCCCAAGTAGAATAGAAAGCATTTAGGACATGCATGTGAAGGAAAGAAGGGGAGGTTTAAAGTCTTGATGACCGGGAGTTTGATCAGAATTGGGATATTCCTTGATCTGAATAAGGACTGGGAGCTTGGGAGAAGAAATGAATGGCAAAGAGGAGGAGGAAGTGATGTATCAACTTTTAGATGGGCTCTGTGATATAAAAGACATGTAATTTTCTGAGTATTGCCTTTCAAGCCAGAATCAAATCACAAATCTGACTCTACTCTTTCTGGGTCCTTGAGCAAGGTACTCTCCCTCTAAGCTACCATTTCCTTACCCATGAAATGGGGTTGAGAGAGCTTGCCCCACAAGGTTGCTATAGGGTTACTATACAGAAGGGTGTGATGCACTTCCACATAGGAGCTGCTCAGTGAATATGTCCTTCCTCGAACTCCTGGTAATTCCCAACCAGATCTTCAGAATGGACCATAGTGTTGTCCATACCTATCTCAACAGTTTCTGTCCAGCTTCTCTCACAGGACCCACCTGATGACTTACTGTCCAGCAAAGACTAGGTTATTAAGCTCCATCATTCCCTTCAGTTCATCTACATACCTGCTAAAGACAAGCTTACCTTGTGCAGCTCTGGCCACTAGCAATATGTCTAAGTTTTCTTATGGAGCATTAAGTTACTTGCTATGTCCATTGTAACTTTTGACACCTCCAAATGAGGCCTTATCTTCATACCTGAAGAACTAAAGAATTTCCAACACTATACATAAACCAGGCAGGCTGCAAAGAAACTGGAAAGAGAGGAGTTAAGAGTGTAGTTTGGCAGGTGACTACATCTGAGGACTTGATAATGAAAAACTGTAGAGAGCCTTTAATGATGAAAATCAGAAGATTTGAAAGGAGATGAAGTCAGGAGGATGTCCTGTGGCATTACTTCCCAATCTTTTCACCATTTCTCTTGCTCCAAGTTAGCTTAACTATTTGAAACAATTATTTTATGATCTCCCTTACCACTTCTATTAGTTACAATATATATTTTTTGGCCAGATAGATTGGGAGAGTTGTTTCTCATTCGTAAGCAAAAGATTGTGATTTTCCACTTCTCAATGAAATAAAAGGACACAAATAAATGGAAGAAGATTCCATGCTCATGGACAGGAAGAATCAATATCGTGAAAATGACCGTACTGCCCAAGGTAATTTGTAGATTCAATGCCATCCCCATTAAGCTACCAATGACTTTCTTCACAGAATTGGAAAACCCTACTTTAAAGTTCATATGGAACCAAAAAAGAGCCTGCATTGCCAAGACAGTCCTAAGCCAAAAGAACAAAGCTGGAGGCATCACGCTACCTGACTTCAAACTATATTACAAGCCTACAGTGACCAAAACAGCATGGTACTGGCATGAAAACATATATAGACCAATGGAACAGAACAGAGCCCTCAGAAATAATACCACACATCTGATCTTTGACAAACCTGACAAAAACAAGAACTGGGGAAAGGATTCCCTGTTTATTAAATAGTGCTGGGAAAACTGGCTAGCCATAAGTAGAAAGCTGAAACTGGATCCCTTCCTTACACCTTATACAAAAATTAATTGGAGATGGATTAGAGACTTAAATATTAGACCTAAAACCATAAAAACCCTAGAAGAAAACCTAGGCAATGCCATTCAGACCATAGGCATGGGCAAGGACTTCATATCTAAAACACCAAAAGTAATAGCAACAAAAGCCAAAATTGACAAATGGGATCTAACTAAACTAAAGAGCTTCTGTACAGCAAAAGAAACGACCATCAGAGTGAACAGGCAACCTACAGAATGGGAGAACATTTTTGCAATCTACCCATCTGACAAAGGGCTAATATCCAGAACCTACAAAGAACTCAAACAAATTTACAAGAAAACAACAACCCCATCAATAAGTGGGCAAAGAATATGAACAGATACTTCTCAAAAGAAGACATTTATGCAGCCAACAGACACATGAAAAAATGCTCATCATCACTGGCCATCAGAGAAATGCAAATCAAAACCACAATGAGATACCATCTCACACCAGTTAGAATGGCAATCATTAAAAAGTCAGGAAACAACAGGTGCTGGAGAGGATGTGGAGAAATAGGAACACTTTTACACTGTTGGTGGGACTGTAAACTAGTTCAACCATTGCGGAAGACAGTGTGGCGATTCCTCCAGGATCTAGAACTAGAAATACCATTTGACCCAGCCATTCCATTACTGGGCATATACCCAAAGGATTATAAATCATGCTGCTATAAAGACACATGCACGCGTATGTTTATTGTGGCACTATTCATAATAGCAAAGACTTGGAACCAACCCAAATGTCCATCAGTGACAGACTGGATTAAGAAAATGTGGCACATATACACCATGGAATACTATGCAGCCATAAAAAGGGATGAGTTCATGTCCTTTGTAGGGACATGGATGAAGCTAGAAGCCTTCATTCTGAACAAACTATTGCAAGGACAGAAAACCAAACACCACATGTTCTCACTCATAGGTGTGAATTGAACAATGAGAACACTTGGACACAGGAAGGGGAACATCACATACCAGGGCCTGTTGTGGGGTTGGGGGAGTGGCAAGGGATAGCATTAGAAGATATACCTAATGTAAATGACGAGTTAATGGGTGCAGTACACCAGCATTGCACATGTATACCTACGTAACAACCTGCACATTGTGCACATGTACCCTAGAACATAAAGTGTAATAAGAAAATAAAATCAAATAAAACTGGGTTTGGAATTTGGCTTTTCAACTTATTCTCTGCTTGCCTTGGAAAAAGTCACGAAGTCCATAAGGGGAGTGGTATGCGATTAGCCTTAGGTTTATCTACAAAATAAGGATAATAACCAAGTCCGATCTCTGAAATTAGTGAGATACTGTCGTAAAGTTGTTCATATTGATATGTTGTTTATACGTAATTTCGTCTCGGATTTCATTCACAGTGTTTTAAGTGCTACTTACTATGTAGCTTCCTTAATCAAATCTGACTGTTGTATCTCTTTAACTGGTCTTTTCAAAAACTTAGTCTTATTTTCTCTAGTGTGTCTTTGCTTTCTTTTTCTATATTAGTATATATTATTTTTCTTATCTTCATCTTTCTGGTGGAGTCTACTAGACTTTTTCTAACATTTAAATTAAATGGTTAGCTAGTTCATTTTAAGCCTTCTTTTTTTAAGGTAAACATTTAAAATTAAAATGTTCCCTGTGGTACCACTTTGGCTGTAACCTGCAAATTTTTATATGTAGAATTTTATATGTAGGATTCTAATTATGTGTGTGTGTGTGTGTGTGTGTGTATATATATATAATTTTGATTGTCTGTTCTTATCCTATAAGTTATTTGGAAGCATTCTATTTTTAATTTCAAATGTGTGGTGATTTTATGTTTACATATCTCCTTAATGACTTTTAATTGTATTGAGATCAGACAGTATGGTCAATATGATATTAACTTTGTTTGATGCAGTGAGATTTGCTTTATATAGATTAATACATGGTCAGGTTTATAAATGTTTCATGGGTTTTTGAGAATAATGCATATTTGCTAATTTTCTAGGTAGAAGGGTCTATATATGTCTTTTAAATAAAACTTTAATTGTTGGCTAGATAGTCTACATTTTGTTGTTTGGGGTAGGGTTTCTGTTTCATCTATCAAAAATTAAGAGAAGTATACTCAATTTTGTCACTATGATGGAATTGTCAATTTTTTGATATATTTCTATCAACTTATACATTTAAAATTATTGAGGTACATGTATAATATATTTTATTATATGCATACAGGTCTAGGATTGTTAAATATTTCTGGTCAAGAATTTTTGTTATCAGCTAACCTTTTCTGTTCTCAATAATATTTTCTCCCTTAAGATGAATACCTTAAGTTATATATATTGGGGATTAGACTTGTTTTAACATCTCATTTTTGCTTTCCATTTGTCCTATATTTCAAAACTTCTTTCTTGCTTTTTGTTTTTTGATCGAAGCAGTTGGTTGACTGGCTGATTGGTTGATTTACTTATTCCACATCCCCCTCAACCAACACTGCTTTAGAATATATATATTCTTTATCTATTCTTAAGTAGTTGCTTTTTATCAAGTGTAACACAGTGTAACGTTAATATTTTAATCTTCAAGACAGCTGCATGTGTTTTAACTTCAGTCACTTCCACTCAACAAACTCACGTGTTATAAAGACTACTATTTTGGTTTGGTAATGTATAACTCTTTAAATAATACTTTATTATTTTTCTATACAGACTACTTCTGTTGATTTATCTACATATTTATCAATTGATGTGCTTCCATTTGTTCTTCTCATAACTTCCCTCAAAGTTCATTTTGTCTTCTACTAAATTATAACTTTAATTAAGTCCTTTAGTTAAGGACTGTTGCTCAGCTTTCAGTAAACTCAGCTTTTGTTTCTCTAAAACTATTTTTATTTTATTCCTCATCCTGAGATAGTTTTTCTGGGCACATATTTCTAGGTTGAGATTCATTTGACCTCAGCATTTTAAAGGTACTATTTCAACATATTCTGGCTTCCATCGTTTCTTCTATCAGCCTACTTGTAGTTCCCTTTTAAGTGACCTGGTTTTTTCTTCTCGTTCGTTACTTTAAGAGCTTGATATCTTTGGTGTTGTGCATTTTCATGTCCTCATGGCTAGATGTGGATTTCTTTTTATTTATCCTCCTTGATACATTTTATGCTTCCTGTATCAGTGAATTAATGTCTTTCATTCATTCTGAAAAATTTACAGTCATTTCCTCTTCAAATATTTATTCTCCAGTCTATTTTTCTGGCATTCCAGTGTATATTAGATGATACTGATTATGTCTTTCATATCCCTTTATCTCTTTCCCTATTTTATTCCTGTCTCTCTGCTGCATTCAGGGTACCTTCTGCAGCAGAGAAACAATTTACAGTGGATTCTTTTTCTGGGTATCTGGTGATGCTTGATTGAGATTCCAAAATTGATTGCATTTAATCTGTGGAAATTCTGGCCTTTATTGGGACCCTTTCTTCCCAAGGATGTGTACTTCCTTCTGCCTGGGACTACTGTGATCCTACCCACCATTGGCCCTAAACAGCATTTTGATTCCAGTAGAGATAAAATTAAAATATTTTCTATTTTCTCTCTCTGTTAAACTTTTGTTATGTCGATTTTCAAATATTCATAAAAGTAGAGAGCATAAGTCCCCATGCCCCCTGCTTTTATTCCTGGAGTCTAAAGCAAATCCCAAAGAGCATATCATTTTATCCCACAAGTACATATTAATGAAATGAGTTCTCTGACCCTCTTTGCAGAACATGCGACAGGGATGTGACTTGTCTGTTTAGTCATCAGCACTATTCAAACCTCTTATGGGAGGGGGAGCACACAGACGGACAAGTCCAGGAACCAGGGCAAGCACCCCTTGGCTCCTTCCCCACGGCGGCATCAAGGGGTGGGAGCCTGAAACTCCTGGATCCCAAGTGGGCATGTGCTACAGTTTGCTCTTTTAGCCTTGCCATCCAAGGATGGCTTAGGTGTTAACCAGCTCAGTGGACCCTCTGCCTTTATGCAAGGGCAGAGGGCCAGTGTGACAGCTTTCTGTAACTTGAGCTCTTGTCAAGCATTCTGGAAGAAGCAGGTCACACACAGACTTGAAGGATGGTGAATGTGGGGCATTTCTTGGGTGGTGGACGTGACTCTCAGTGGGCTACATGAGGAGCTTGAAAGGGGATGGAATGGGACAATGGTCTTCCCCTGGAGTTTGGCTGTCCAGTGGCCAATTCTCCAACCGTCTCCAGCCAAACTCCTCCCAATAGTCCTTCTCTTCTTTCCTTCTCTGCCACTCTTTTGTTTGTCTGTTCCTCTCTTTCTAGATCCAGGGGTTTGGGGCTTATATGGGTAAAGGATAGGGGTCCATGGTGGGCCAAAAGGCAATTTTGGGGCATGAAAATAGGAATGCTTATTCTCATTGAGGGCCACAGGTTTCCAGGCTTGAGAGTGAGGCCTTCACTGGGGAACCACCCTCTTCTACCCAGTATTTCCCTGTCTCCTGTCTGTATCAATAATGTATCAAAAATAATAAAAAGGACAATTTCTTATATGCCACAAAGATTTAATATTATCTAATGATCAGTCACATATGTAAGTTTATCTAATTTTTTAGTTTATTTTAATCAGAATCCAAATAAGGGCTATAGTTTTTGTTTGGTTGTGATGTGTCTTCATTCTCTTTAATCTAAAACATTCCCCACCCTCCACCTTTTTCTCTCTCATTCACTTATTTGAAGAAACCAGGCTTGTGTTCTGTATGATGCCCCCACAACTTGGATGTGGCTCATTGCTTTTTTGCACTATGGTTACATTTGTCCCTCTGTCCATTTACTCTTGAACCTTCTCTAATTAGGCTTTCACACCCAAATATACCACACCAACTGCTTTACTGAAGATCACCAATGATTCCATTTTACTAAATACAGTAATCAATTTTCAGACTTAAACTTACTTAACATATCAGCCCCATTTGATTCCATTGATCACGCCATCTTCCCAGAAATGCTTTCATCATTTAGTGTCCAGATCACCACCTTCTTTAGATTTACTCTTACCTTCTTTTTCCCAGGCTCCAGGGCTGGTTCCTCCTCATCTCAGTCTGAATGTTGGAGGCTCCAAGACTCAGTGTTTAGATTACTTTATTTATTCTAATTTCCTTTGGATCTGTTTGTTTGTTCTTATTTAGCCCCTCAGCTTAAAATACTATCTGTAGAGCTGAAATGTGAATCTACTGGTATCTCATTTTAGAGAGGGACCACACTGTCCACACATAAACTCTCCTGCCAATGTCCTCACCATTCTATCATTTTACATTTGACCCCTTATTGGTCAAATGTAAAAGTAGACATTTTTTTCACAGAACATCCCATATTTTGATTTCTTCAATTTGGGGGAATTAGTAGGTCTTGGAGTTTTGTCTTTAATTCCTTAAAAGCAAGCACTATCTTTAATTGGAATATTTTATCTAGCATCTAGTTGTTTTAAAGTAAGAACTTTCAGGGTGTCTGGTCTATTATACTGCCAAAGCAGACATCTTGAGTTTAGCAGTGTTCACACACCTAACAGTTTTGTACCATTGTTTTGTATTTATTCTTAGCTATTGGACTCCCTTCTTTTGAGCCTAGGTACCCCAAGAATGTTAATGGAAACAATTGGCAAATGGAATCCAGGACTTCAGTTAGAAAGAAACTTCAAGTCCCTCAAAACTAATCACAACTTACTTTTTGAATCACCTCTGCATCCCGTTCAAGTGGTTGCCTAGCCTCCCCTTACATTCATCTTTGATAGGGACCTTACCATCTCCTGAGGAGCCCATTGTGGGGGCTGGCTAGGTAAGTCCAAAATTGGAAGCACAGGCTATCAGGGAGGGCAGTCTAGAACCCGGAGGCACAAGCTGAAGCTGCTGTCCACTGGTAGAATTTATTCTTTAGGGAAGCCTCAGCTCAGCTCTTAAGGCCTTTCAACAGATTGATTCCTACCTTCCTGAATTAGCTAGGCTAGTCTCCCGTACTTAAAATCAGCTCATTGCAGATGTTAATCATAACTACAAAATACCTTCACAGCAAGACCTAAATGAGTTTTTGATTGAATAAATGGGGACTTGGGCCTAGATTAGTTGACACACAAAACTGGCCATCATGGGAGATTTCTCTATACCAGCAACTATGTCAGGCATTTGTATATTATATCTTTATGTATTTTAATGGTCCTTGAATTAAGTATTATCATTCTTATTTTAAAGATGGGAGAATTGCAACTCAAAGCAATTGATTATTTTTTTCATTTAAGTTCTAGGGTACATGTGCATAATGTGCAGGTTTGTTACATATGTATACATGTGCCATGTTGGTGTGCTGCACCCATAAACTCATCATTTACATTAGATATATCTCCTAATGCTATCCCTCCCCCATCCCTCCACCCCACGACAGGCCCTGGTGTGTGATGTTCCCCACCCTGTGTCCAAGTGTTCTCATTGTCCAATTCCCACCTGTGAGAACATGTGGTGTTTGGTTTTCTGTCCTTGTGATAGTTTGCTCAGAATGACAGCTTCTAGGTTCATCTATCCCTACAAAGGACATGAATGCGTCCTTTTTCATGGCTGCATAGTATTCCATGGTGTATATGTGCCACATTTTCTTAATCCAGTCTATTATTGATGGATATTTGGGTTGGTTCCACATCTTTGCTATTGTGAATAGTGCCACAATAAACATATATGTGCATATGTCTTTATAGCAGCATGATTTATAATCCTTTGGGTATATACACAGCAATGGGATGGCTGGGTCAAATGGTATTTCTAGTTTTAGTTCCTTGAGGTATCGCCACACTGTCTTCCACAATGGTTGAACTAGTTTACAGTCCCACCAACAGTGTAAAAGTGTTCCTGTTTCTCTACATCCTCTCCAGTATCTATTATTTCCTGACTTGTTAATGATCGAGATTCTAACTGGTGTGAGATGGTATCTCATTGTGGTTTTGATTTGCATTTCTCTGATGGCTTGTGATGATGAGCATTTTTTCATGTGTCTGTTGGCTGCATAAATGTCTTCTTTTGAGGAGTGTCTGTTCATATCCTTTACCCACTTATTGATGGGGTTGTTTATTTTTTCTTGTAAATTTGTTTGAGTTCTTTGTAGGTTTTGGATATTAGCCCTTTGTCAGATGGGTAGATTGCAAAAATGTTCTCCCGTTCTGTAGGTTGCCTGTTCACTCTGATGGTAGTTTCTTTTGCTGTGCAGAAGCTCTTTAGTTTAATTAGATCCCATTTGTCAA
>NW_012103810.1:361815-415367 GCF_000951045.1 Mandrillus leucophaeus
TTTTATGGTTTTAGGTCTAACATTTAAGTCCTTAATCCATCTTGAATGAATTTTTGTATAAGGTGTAAGGAAGGGATCCAGTTTCAGCTTTCTACATATGGCTAGTCAGTTTTCCCAGCACCATTTATTAACTAGGGAATCCTTCCCCAATTTCTTGTTTTTGTCAGATTTGTCAAAGATCAGATGGTTGTACATGTATGGTATTATTTCTGAGGGCTCTATTCTATTCCATTGGTCTATATCTCTGTTTTGTTACCAGTAACATGCTGTTTTGGTTACTGTAGACTTGTAGTATAGTTCGAAGTCAGGTAGCATGATGCCTCCAGCTTTGTTCTCTTGGCTTAGGACTGTCTTGGCAATGTGGGCTCTTTTTTGGTTCCACGTGAACTTCAAAGTAGTTTTTCCAATTCTGTGAAGAAAGTCATTGGTAGTTTGATGGGGATGGCACTGAATCTATAAATTACCTTGGGCAGTATGGCCATTTTCACAATATTGATTCTTCCTATCCATGAGCATGGAATGTTCTCCCACTTGTTTGTGTCCTCTTTTATTTCATTGAGCATTGGTTTGTAGTTCTCCTTGAAGAGGTCCTTCACGTCCCTTGTAATTTGGATTCCTAGGTATTTTATTCTCTTAGTGACAATTGTGAATGGGAGTTCACTCATGATTTGGCTCTCTGTTTGTCTGTTATTGGTGTGTAAGAATGCTTGTGATTTTTCCACATTGATTTTGTATCCTGAGACTTTGCTGAAGTTGCTTATCAGCTTAAGGAGATTTTGGGCTGAGACGATGGGGTTTTCTAAATATACAATCATGTCATCTGCAAACAGGGAAATTTTGACTTCCTCTGTTTTTAATTGAATACCCTTTATTTATTTCTCTTGCCTTATTGCCCTGACCAGAACTTCCAACACTATGTTGAATAGGAGTGGTGAGAGAGAGAGAGCATCCTGTCTTGTGGCAGTTTTCAAACGGAATGCTTCCAGTTTTCACCCATTCACTGATATTGGTTGTGGGTTTGTCATAAATAGCTCTTATTATTTTGAGATACGTCCCATCAATCCCTAGTTTATTGAGAGTTTTTAGCATGAAGGGCTGTTGAATTTTGTCAAAGGCCTTTTCTGCATTTATTGAGATAATCATGTGGTTTTTTCCCTTTGGTTCTGTTTATATGATGGATTATGTTTATTGATTTGCATATGTTGAACCAGCCTTACATCCCAGGGATGAAGCCAACTTGATCATGGCAGATAAGGTTTTTGATGTGCTGCTGGATTTGGTTTGCCAGTATTTTGTTGAGGATTTTTGCATCAAAGTTCATCAGGGATATTGGTCTAAAATTATCTTCTTTTGTTGTATCTCTGCCAGGCTTTGGTAGCTGGATGATGATGGCCTCATAAAATGAATTAGGGAGAATTCCCTCTTTTTCTATTGATTGGAATAGTTTCAGAAGGAGTGGTACCAGCTCCTCTTTGTACCTCAGGGAGAATTCAGCTGTGAATCTGTATGGTCCTGGACTTTTTTGAGTTGGTAGGCTATTAATTATTGCCTCAATTTCAGAACCTGTTACTGATCTGTTCAGGGATTCAACTTCTTCCTGGTTTAGTCTTGGGAGGGTGTATGTGTCCAGAAATTTAGCCATTTCTTCCAGATTTTCTAGTTTGTTTGTGTAGAGGTGTTTCTAGTATTCTCTGGTGGTAGTTTGTATTTCTGTGGGATCAGTGGTGATATCCTCTTTATCATTTTCTATTGCATCTATTTGATTCTTCTCTGTTTTCTTCTTTATTAGTCTTGCTAGCAGTCTCTCAGTTTTGTTGATCCTTTCAAAAAACCAGCTCCTGGATTCATTGATTTTTTGAAGGGTTTTTTGTGTCTCTATCTCCTTCAGTTCTGCTTTGATCTTAGTTATTTCTTGCCTTCTGCTAGCTTTTGAACGTGCTTGCTCTTGCTTCTCTAGTTATTTTAATTGAGATGTTAGAGTGTCAATTTTGATCTTTCCTGCTTTTTCTTGTGGGCATTTAGTGCTATAAATTTCCCTCTACACACTGCTTTAAATGTGTCCCAGAGATTCTGGTATGTTGTATCTTTGTTCTCATTGGTTTCAAAGAACATCTTTATTTCTGCCATCATTTCGGTATGTACCCAGTAGTCATTCAGGAACAGGTTGTTCAGTTTCCATGTAGTTGAGCAGTTTTGAGTGACTTGCTTAATTATGAGTTCTAGTTTGATTTCACTGTGGTCTGAGAGACAGTTTGTTATAATTTCTGTTCTTTTACATTTGCTGAGTAGTGCTTTACTTCCAACTATGTGGTTAGTTTTGGAATCAGTGTGATGTGGTGCTGAGAAGAACACATATTCTGTTCATTTGGGGATGGAGAGTTCTGTAGATATCTATTAGGTCTGCTTAGTGCAGAGCTGAGTTCAGTTCTTAGATATCCTTGTTAACTTTCTGTCCCGTTGATCTGTCTAATGTTGACAGTGGGGTTTTAAAGTCTCCCATTAATATTGTGTTGGAGTCTAAGTCTCTTTTTAGGTCTTTAAGGACTTGCTTTATGAATCTGGTCACTCCTGTATTGGGTGCATATATATTTAGGATAGTTAGCTTTTCTTGTTGAATTGATCCCTTTACCATTATGTAATGGCCTTCTTTGTCTCTTTTGATCTTTGTTGATTTAAAGTCTGTTTTATCAGAGACTAGGATTGCAACCCCTGCTTTTTTTTGTTTTCCATTTGCTTGGTAGATCTTCCTCCATCCCTTTATTTTGAGCCTGTGTGTGTCTCTGCACATGAGATGGGTCTCCTGAATATAGCACATTGATGGGTCTTGACCCTTTATCCAATTTGCCAGTCTGTGTCTTTTAATTGGAGCATTTAGCCCATTTACACTTAAGGTTAATATTTTTATGTGTGAATTTGATCTTGTCATTATGATGTTACCTGGTTATTTTGCTCATTAGTTGATGCAGTTTCTTCTTAGCATTGATGGTCTTTACAATTGGGCATGTTTTTGCAGTGGCTGGTACTGGTTGTTCTTTCCCATGTTTAGTGCTTCCTTCAGGAGCTCTTGTAAGGCAGGCCTGGTGGTGACAAAATCGCTAAGCATTTGCTTGTCTGTAAACGATTTTATTTCTCCTTCATTTAGGAAACTTAGTTTGGTTGGATATGAAATCCTGGGTTGAAAATTCTTTTCTTTAAGAATGTTGAATATTGGCCCCCACTCTCTTCTGGTTTGTAGAGTTTCTACTGAGAGATCTGCTGTTAGTCTGATGGGCTTCCCTTTGTGAGTAACCTGACTTTTCTCTCTGGCTGCCCTTAACACTTTTTCCTTCATTTCAATTTTCATGAATCTGGCAATATTATGTCTTGAAGTTGCTCTTCTCGAAGAGTATCTTTGTGGTGTTCTTTGTATTTCCTGAATTTGAATGTTGGCCTGCCTCACTAGGTTGGGGAATTTCTCCTGGATAATATCCTGAAGAGTGTTTTCTAACTTGGTTCCATTCTCCCCATCACTTTCAGGTACACCAATCAGATGTAGATTTGGTCTTTTCTCATAGTCCCATATTTCTTGGAGGGTTTTTTTCATTTCCTTTTACTCTTTTTTCTCTAAACTTCTCTTCTTGCTTCATTTCATTAATTTGATTTTCAATCACTGATACCCTTTCTTCCACTTGATCAAATCGGCTACTAAAGCTTGTGCATGCATCATGTAGTTCTTTTGCCATGGTTTTCAGCTCCATCAGGTCATTTAAGGACTTCTCTACACTGTTTATTCCAGTTAGCCATTCATCTAATCTTTTTTCAAGTTTTTAGCTTCTTTGCAATGGGTTCAGACATCCTCCTTTAGGTCAGAGAAGTTTGTTATTACCGATCATCCGAAGCCTTCTTCTCTCAACTCGTCCAAGTCATTTTCCATCCAGCTTTGTTCCATTGCTGGCGAGGAGCTGAGTTCCTTTGGAGGAGAAGAGGTGCTCTGATTTTTAGAATTTTCTACTTTTCTGCTCTGGTTTCTCCTCATCTTTGTGGTTTTGTTTACCTTTCGTCTTTGTTAATGGTGACGTACAGATGGGGTTTGGTGTGGATGTCCTTTCTGTTTGTTAGTTTTCCTTCTAATAGCCAGGACCCTCAGCTGCAGGTCTATTGGAGTTTGCTGGAGGTCCACTCCAGACCCTGTTTGCCTGGGTATCAGCAGGGGAGACTGCAGAACAGCAAATATTGCAGAATGGCAACTGTTGCTGCCTGATCCTTTGGAAGCTTTGTCTCACAGGGGCACCCAGCTATATGAAGTGTCAGTCGGCCCCTACTGTAAGTATCCCCCAGTTAGGCTACTCGGGGGTCAGGGACCCACTTGAGGAGGCAGTCTCTCCATTCTCAGATCTCAAACTCTCTGCTGGGAGAACCACTACTCTCTTCAAAGCTGTCAGACAGGGACATTTAAGTCTGTGGAAGTTTCCCCTGCCTTTTATTCAGCTATGCCCTGCCCCTAGAGGTGGAGTCTACAGAGGCAGGCAGGTCTCCTTGAGCTGCGGTGGGTTCTACCCAATCTGAGCTTCTGGCTGCTTTGTTTACCTACTCAAGCCTCAGCAATGGCCAACGCCCCTCCCCCAACCTCACTGCTGCCTTGCAGTTGGATCTCAGACTGCTGTGCTAGCTCCATGGTGAGCGAGGCTCCATGGACTCGGGACCCTCTGAGCCAGGCGCAGGATATAATCTCCTGGTGTGCTGTTTGCTAAGGCCATTGGAAAAGTGCAGTATTAGGGTGAGAGTGTCTTGATTTTCCAGGTACCATTTATCACAGCTTCCCTTTGCTAGGAAGGGGAATTCCCTGACTCCTTGTGCTTCCCAGGTGAGGTGATACCCCGCCCTGCTCCATGGGCTGCACCCACTGTCTGACAAGCCCTGGTGCAATGAACCCAGTACCTCAGTTGGAAATGCAGAAATTACCCATCTTCTGTGTCGCTCACACTGGGAGCTGCAGACTGGAGCTGTTCCTATTTGGCCATCTGGGAACATCTCTCCAGCAATTGATTATTTTTTTATTATTATTAATACATGTGGGGAAACTGAGAAATGAAAAGATAAAATAGCCTTCAATACATATGCAAAGCTCTGACCAAAATGCCCATGACATTATTACATATTAGTTCCCTTACCAAATTGTTCTTTTTTTAAAGCCATTTTCATTTTAAGACAACTGCTAGTAGTTGTGCCTTCCACTAGGGTTAATGAAGTGATTTTTAACACACTTGCCTCGGGTATGTTTGCACATGTGTGTGTGTGTGTGTGATGGAGGGGGTGCTTTGTAGGGTGGTGCTAGAGTAATAGCACAGATAGAATGTAAGGCTATATTCTTGCCCTCACTGGGACGTTGTTCCTGTCTTTGGAAATGTTTTGGGCTTCTTGAATTAGTACAATATGTTATTGTATTTACTGCATTTATTCTTGTAGAGAGAGAAAATTTCTCAGTGGCTTCTTTTCCCCAATAACAAGTCATTCTCCACATGCTTAAATTAGGTTAGTTGGAATACTAAATACACAATCAGACAGTCTAATGTGTTTTATGCATGCTCTCAAAAATCCTTGGGACATATGTCAGAGGGTAGAACGGATGATGGCAGCATAGAGTCTGTGCTGAGACTGAGTCTGAAGGATGATGGGGTAAATAGGGAGATTGGCAAACTTCTTTGCTTTCACTGAAATCACTAGGTAAATATGGCCAGACATAGTGGGTTTCATTGGCCCAAATGACTTATGTAGTCATGTAGTCAACATTCCAGTGAGGGCAAGAATTTTCTTAATAAACATAAATTTTACAAATAGATTTGAGCATATTTAGATAAGTAGACATTAAAAAAGGCCTTCTGAAATTAGGGTTCAGATAGGTCCTGAGTCTTATTCATCTCCATAATGAAATTTTGCTTTTATATACATTTTGGCATAGTATTTGAAGGCAAAACAAAAGCTGAAATCTATGATTTCATAAATGTGTAAGCAACATTATGAATAACCCATTTGTATAACACTTTACAGTTTACAAAACTTCTACACAATATTGTGGAACGGGAAGAACACTGTACTTGGAGTAATACTTGGGTAGTAGGTTGTGTTACTGTCCACGGTGTTCAGTTTCTGTGAGAGGGTTATACGCCCCCATTGTCTCCCCATCACAGTGTTGCAGACTTGGCCATGTGATCTTCTCTAGCCAGTGAATTATCTATGGAAGTTGAGCATTGCATGGCTCCATTCTTTGTCTTCTCTCTTTTCTATGAGATAAGCCAGGGCTGTGCCTTTAACCTGAGGCATAGAATTGTGCGGATTTGAAGGCACCTCACAGCCAAGCAGCAATAGGCATTAAAGTGAGGGAGAAAAGCTGCTAACATTTGAAGGGTCATCTTTTCCCACAGTATTATTAATGTAAGGATCTGGATTTGATTCTGGCTCAACCACGGATTTGCTGTAAATCTCAGGAATATATTGAAACTATAACGATCAATTCCCTCACCTATTTCTGTAGATGAATAACTAATGCCTCCTTCACTAAGCTACTGTGGAAAGTAAATGGAAAAGCTATAAAAAATGGCCTAGAATAATTCCTGGCATACAATAAATAATTAACTCTCATTAACTGTGTCTGGCACACAGTAGTTACCCTCATCAAAATGAGTATCTTTTTATCTAGAGTTTCATCCATCATTGAATGGCTAACCATCACAAAAGACAAAGATTCACTTCTAAATTTCTCTTTCTCATCCTTCTTCTGTGATCCTTTCCCTCTTCGAGTAAAACCTAACTTTCTTTAGGGAGGGACCTACATTTAGGTCTTGTAAAAATAGACATTTGTTCTGAGGCTAAAATTTTATGAAAGACAATGTGTTTAATTTCTTTTCAGAGAGCAGCATTTTTTAAACATACAAAATATTAGATCCAATCTGCAAATTAATATCATAGAAGGTTTAAAATAAGCTACGGTTCAAAGTTTAAATTGAATAAACAAAACCGTCATCATACTGTGAGATTTTTCAGGCTGAAGAAGTGACCTCCATGGAATAAGGATAAACCTAAGGTCACTGCATTTTATGCATGTTCTCAAGTATGAAATATTCAACCTGAGAATAGGAAATGGCAAATTCATGTACATAATTACACTGTACAACTCATCTGTTGAGATTCCCATTATAGAAAACCCAGAGTACCTTGAAAAAGCAGCCCACACTAGCTGGGCCCACAGAAGACAGGGAACTGAGTTCTGCCTCCTCTGGGGAAATGCAGAGAAAGGGCTGACGTACTCTGGTTTCCCTGGAGACCCCACTCTTCACTCTTCCTGCGATGCAGTCTCCTTTGCCACCCACCCTCAGGCAAAGCCTACACAATGGTCTCTGCCCCAGGTCAAACTGCTTGTGGGTTCACCTAGGCTTAAGACCCTTATGCCAAATCTATCCTGGAAGGAAGAAGGAAATGGGAAGGAAAAAAATGTTTACTAAATAATGACCATGTACTTTTCCTACCCTGAATGCTAAATACTCAATATTTTGTAACTTAGACTCTCATTTCCCAGAATCTGAGTCTTAGCCTAAGAACCTTTCAAATATTAATAGTTCCCAGTTACCTGATAATCTTTAACATCCTTTTATGTCTAGGATTAATTAATTTCAAGAAAACAAATTATCAAGAATCTATGCAATTTTTGAAAGTACTAATAGCTATGACTGATTAAAGCCATTGATATGAACTTGGAGTTTTATGCATTTTACAGATGAAAATTAGAGTCTTTGAGGTTAAGAAACATGCCCAGGCCACACAGGGAATAAGGATCAAAGCCATAGTTTACAGTTTGACTTCAAAATCCAGGCTTATTCTTGTATGTCCTACCGAGCTGTATGGCCATTTAATCTGATTAACTGCTTGAGGAAGCATTTTTGAAAGCAGTGAAAGATGAACTTCATTTGTTCCTTCTGAGGTCCGCTAGAGGCAGCAGGTTAAATGAGGATATAAAAACTGTCTCTTGTGAATTGTTATGCATTTTGTTTTAAACAAAGAATTGGCTTACTTCTGTAAATAGCATAAAGAAGTATTTTATTTTTATTATTATTCATTAGAATGTTCACAGAAACAGAAGCTAGAATGCTGAACTTCTCCAAAGAAAAGGCTGATATAGTTAACCCGAGGTACTGCTATTCAGGCAAATTTTTCTCATTCTGCTCAAACACAACCTACCCCCATAGTTTTTATGGTTGCTCCCCTAGGAAAAAGCTGTTTCTGCTTCTATGAAACATCAATTTTAAAAAGCCATCAAGCCCTCAAGCCCCGCCTGTGTCAACAGGGCTTATTTTTCAGTAAACACATTAGAAACCTGTCGTCTTGTCTTATGGTGTCTAAAATACTCTTTCCTTAACTTCTCCTACAGATGCAGGTACCTGATTCTACCTCTTAGGGGAATTATAATGAGGAGTGGGGCAGTCTCCTCTCCTGAATATGGAGAGTCAAGAAAATCATTTTTCCTAGAAGTTTTACCCTAGAAGTTTATGGAGACCTACTGGGGCCCTAGAGTCCCATGAAGCTCCAAAATGGTGAAGTTGAATCGCTGCTATATTGTCTACATTCTATTTACACCAATGTCCACCACAAAACAGATCCAGTCTTAAGACAACACACTGTCTCATTAAGGAGAACTGAGGAAGGCAAGTGCTGACTTAGCTTCTCTAAGTACCTTGCTACTTAAAGCATATCTGGGGACTAGCAGCATCAATATCACCTTTGAGCACCACAGAAATGCAGACTCTCAGGCCCCACCTCAGATGAAATAAATCAGAACGTGCCTATTACAGGATGCCCAGGTAATCTCTGTGCTCACTCAGGTTTAAGAAATACTGCCCTAAATATGGGTTGTTTACTGTGGCTGTATGTTGTTGTTACTACCCAAAAGCTTTAAGAATGACCCATACATAATCCTTGCAGAGTTGATTTAGGGGAAAAAAAAGAATTACCGATTCCTGGTTTCCACCCTCAGAAGTCCTGACTTAATTGACCTGGGGTATGATCTGGGCATTGGGGTTTTTTTAATATCTCTGATTGACCCTAATGTGTAACTGTATTAATCTGTTCTTATGCTGCCAATTAAGATATACCTGGGACTGGGAAATTTTTAAAGGAAAGAGATTTAATTGACTCACAGTTCATCATGGTGGCAGAGTCCTCAGGAAACTTAAAATCATGGCAGAAGGGGAAGCAAACACATCCTTCTTCATATGATGGCAGGAAGGAGAAGTGCCAAGCAAAAGGGTAAAAGCCCCTTATAAAACCCATCAGATCTCATGAGAACTCACTATCACTAGAACAGCATGGAGGTAACTACCCCCATGTTTCGATTACCTCCCACTGGGTCTGTCCCACAATACCTGAGGATTATGGAGACTACAATTCAAGATGAGATTGGGATGGGAACACAGAGCCAAACCATATCAGTAACCAGAGTTAAAAACCATTCCTAATTCCCAAAAAGTCCAAGCATTGATTATTTTAAAAGAGAGGATGAGGTGATCTATTAAGAAGTTAGTGGAGGAAATTATGAACTTTTATGTGAGGTTTACTTGGTGCCTGGTCCTTTACATTGGCAAAAAGAGGCTCATGCCACATATGAAATGTGAAAGGTGAGAAAGACTCAACATCTCCTGGGAAGATTAGTCATATAATAGGATGCTGGTGCTCCAAAATCTCCAAAGAAAATCAAGAATAAAGTGATTAAGGAATCGAAGAACAGGAAAAAGCTTGAGGGTTGAAACCTACCAATGAGCTTCTATTCAGTATTACCTAGTTCCTATGACCAACAGTCAGCCAGATGTTCCTTTAATTCAAATATTTTCTCTACTCTGGCATTATATAAAATTCTCTACTATGGATCATAAAATATTCCACACAGAGAAATCTCTATCATCAACAATTGTTACAACATTTATTTTCTTTAAAAATAATAGGGCCTAAAATGCCTGCAATGAAAAAAAACTGTGACAAATGCAGGTATTTTCTCAAGTCCAGCTCAAAGTTTAAGGCATACTTTTTCAAAATGAATTCACCAAAGAAGCAAGAGTGACATGGAAGAGACGACACTTGCCTAATTGGGGGTCCCATGGGGCCCTATAATTAGGAGAACAAAGTTGTATAGTGCTTCTGTGACTGATTTATTTCCCCTGGACCACTGATGCAATCATTTCTTTGGCAAATATTCTCTTTGAATATATTTTTCCTAGAGAATTATTTCTATATCAAACTAATTCCAGAATTGACCTTTTGAGAAAGGTATTTAAAAACCAGTGCAAAAAAAGAAAAATGTAATTTCCTATTTATTTGACTATGCATGGCACTAAATTTAAGAATCCCTGCCGGGCGCGGTGGCTCACGCCTTTAATCCCAGCACTTTGGGAGGCCAAGGAGGGCGGATCACGAGGTCAGGAAATCGAGACCATCCTGGCTAACGTGGTGAAACCCTGTCTCTACTAAAAATACAAAAAATTAACCGGGCTTATTGGCGGCCGCCTGTAGTCCCAGATACTTGGGAGGCTGAGTCAGGAGAATGGCGTGAACCTGGGAGGCGGAGCTTGAGTGAGCCGAGATGGCGCCACTGCACTGCAGCCTGGGCGACAGAGGGAGACTCTGCCTCAAAAGACAAGGAAAAAAAAAAAAAAAGAATCCTTTACATTTGGAAGGACACTTTTTAGACACTCCCAGACATCTTGGGTGGAGAAAGTTTTGAAATCAGGAGGAGCTGGATAGCCAGATAAATATAAGTTTAAGAGAGCATGGGCAGCAAAGTGTTGTTTGTTGATGCTACGTGGTAATCGATTTTCCCTCCCCAGAACACCTGGGGACACATTTTTCAGGCGGCTGAACTCTAATGGAAGTTTCTCCCTTTGATCTGTTGCCCTCCCCACGCCATGTAGAGTTGGGTGCAGCCCTCTAGGCTGATACGTTAAGATTTAAGGTGATCCTTTCAGGAGTTGTTTCTGTAATATTCTTGTACCTTTTCTGTAAGTTTAAAATTATTTCCAAACAGGAACTTGAAAATCTTAGACATGTAAATAAGAAAAAAAAAATTGATAAAGTATGACGTCTTCACTTCTAACACTATATAGCATTTTGGAAGATCCAGATCCAGAATGGCTGTATCCGTTCTCAACCTGCACCTATTAGGTTGGTGCAAAAGTAATTGCGGTAATGGCAAAAACTGCAATGACTTTTGCACCAGCCTAATCGAATGCCCCATGCCACAATGTCTTTAACTTTCTTACATTATTGGTGACTTATCTGAACTTCTACTAGACTGTGAGTCCCTCTGAGGCAGGAACCATGTCTAATTCATTTTTTATCACAAGTACCTAGAACAGAGCCTGGCACAAAGCAAGTGCTGTTTATATAATAGGGAAAAGAAGACGACCAAACAGAGCTTAGCAAAGTAAAAAATAAAACTAAAAAGAAGACACAGATAGTGTACCAAGGCAAAGGAATCAAAATGATGGCTCTTTTGAAATTCTGTATATGAAGAACATGTGAGCCAGCTAGAGCTATTTAGGTGGAAAAAAATGTGCATGTTTTGAACTATTTTTTCAATTTAATGATTAATAGTCTGTACAGGTAGAAAATTTCACCTTGAGTCAGCAATAGTAGGTTATAATTTTTCTAGAGAATTTTCTGTTTTATCTAATTTTTTAAATTTTTTGGTGTAATGTATTTTGAAATAGTATCCTCATTAAAATTTTCTGATCTATCCACAGTTTTATTGCCCTTTTGTTTCTAGTCTACTTCTTTGTGTCTTCTCTTCTTTTCTTGATCGATATTGCCAAAAGTTTCTTTATTTTGTAATTTTGTTGGTCTTTTCAAATTGCAAACTTTGAGCATTTCATTCTTTTCCACTTTATATTTATTTTTTATTTCATACATTTTTGTTAATATATTTTATTGTTACTTTCTGTTATATGTGTTTACTCTCTTGTTATTTAATTATCTTAATACTGTAGTTGAATGCTCAGCTACTTTTCAGCCTTCTTCTTTTCTAATATAAGCATGTAACGGCCATAAATTCCCCCCAAGAACTGCATTAGCTATACACCACAAGTTTTGAAATGTATTATTTTTATTATCCATTTCTAAGTATATTCTAATTTCTGCTCTATTTTTTCTTTAACTCATGAGTTAGAATTACATTTTTTTAATAATTGTCAGCCTCACAATGAATTAATAATTGTACTTTGCTATTGATATTCCTTCTTTTTTTTGCGTCGTGGAAAGACATTGTATTCAGTGATACTGATTCATTAGTATATATTGAGATTTGCTTTGCTTTATAGTACACAATCAACTTTTTGAAATATAACATGTATGCTCAAAAAGAATATATTCTCTAGTGTGGTTAATTAGATCGTGCTTGCTAATGTTTATCACTACTATAGTTTTCATAATTTTTTATTTCTTTCATCTATTAATTACCAAGATAATTACATTAAAATTTGTCACCTATGACTACGGACTCACCAATTTCTCTTTGAAGTTCTCTCAATTTGTGCTTTACATATTTTAAGTCAACTTTATTATATCACACACCTTGAGAGATCATTTTACATAGTATATGATGACCGTTTATTCCTAGTAATTAATTTTACCCTAAACACTACTTTATCTGATACTACATCTATGCAAACTTTACTTGATCAGCTTATATTTTTTCTAAAATATCTTTTTCTCATATCTTTACTTTTAGCCATTTTGTATTTTTATGTTTTAGTTGTGTCTCTTGTGAAAAGTCAAGTTTAGACTATTTATATTTATTATGTAATACATAACATATTATGTATTATTACATAATATATTTATATTTATTATGATTATTGTCTATTTGTTTAACATGTTTCTTCTTCTTGGTTTCCCTCCTTTTTTAATTTTCTGTTAAATTGATAAAGTTTTCTTTATTTTACTTTTTTTACACTCTTCAATTTTCTAAGAATATATGCATGCTTTTTTCCTACTATTTTGTTGATTACCTTAACATTTTTGAAGTTAATCAGTATCTTCACCATCCTTTCTGGCAGCATAAGGATCTTAGAACACGTTATGCCAAGTCACTTCCTTCTGTATCACCAACTATTGTTCTCTAGTATTTTAGTTTTCTGCTTTACTCTCCCTAAATTAAGTATTATTATCGTTTGTACAATCAATCTTTGTCTTAGTCTTATCCGTGTGTTAACCAGACTTTATACCCACCATTTATTTATGTCATGGCTTCATTCTAGGTTCAATTTTCTTCTTCTTAACATATACCCTATTATAATTTTCATCTGAAGTTTGTAACTGAAAAATTACTTCAGTTCGTATGTATCTACAATCTTTATTTGTCTTTACTTTGGAACGAACTTTATCTGAGCATAGAATTCTGTTTTCAAGCCTTTAAAAATGCTGTTCCATTTTACCCTAGCCTCTTATCTGCTACTGAGAAATTGTATCTCAGATTAGCAGTAATTTCTTTCTAAGTAATCTGTCTTTTTAAAATGTTATCTTAATGATTTTGTCTCTGTTTTGGTATTCTGTAATTTTCTATGATAGTTCTAGGTCTAGGTTTACTTTGTTTATTCTGCATGAAGTTCATTGGACTTTAAATGTAAGAGATCATGGCTTTTGCTAGTTTTAAAAAGTTCTTGGTAATGGTTTCTTTAAATATTGCATCACCCACACTCCCACATTTCTTCTGTTTTCTATTTTCAAACTACTATGAGAAGTACTTTTGGATTTTCTTACTCTTTTTATCTATTTTTCTTTACCCGTTTTTGTATTTTTAACCTTTTTTTTGCTCTCAGTACTGCATTTGGAACAGTTTCCTTAGACACATCTCAGTTCACTTTCTCTTTTTCCGTCTCTAATCTCTTGTTTAATTTTTAGTAGTCTTTCACTGCTTTTTCTTTTGTATCTAGAAGTTCAACTTAGTTCTTTATCACACCTGTTTCTTTTATTATTGACTTATAGTTTAAGTTTATTTTAATGTTTGTAATTATTTAAGTATACTTAATTTATTATTCTTTTTACATTCTTCTATTAACAATGTTCTAAGGCTACTAATCATTTTTATTGAAAGATTCTCTCTCCAGAAGTGCTTTTGCATTTTTTGTCTACCATGCATTTAATGAGCATCACTAAACTACAACCAATCATACTAATTTTTCAGCTTGAAGTTTCCTGACGCAAAGTTTAACCCCTGCTTACATTTGAACCTCAAATCTACATGAAACATAGATTCAAGATTTAAACATTTGTCTTTTTTTCTCAACTAGAGCTTAGACGTAGCCTACAACATGAACTTGTACACAATCTCGCTGCATCTCCTCATGTGGAAAACTGGTTTTTTTCTCCCCTTTTTTTTTGGATGGAACCTCACTCTCGCTCTGTTGCCCAGGCTGGATTGCAGTGGCACGATCTTGGCTCACTGCAAGCTCTGTCTCTCGGGTTCATGCCATTCTCCTGCCTCACCCTCCCGGGTAGCTGGGACTACAGGTGCCCACCACCATGCCCGGCTAATTTTTTGTATTTTTAGAAGAGACAGGTTTTCACCGTGTTAGCCAGGATGGTCTCGATCTCCTGACCTCGTGATCCACCTGCCTCGGCCTCCCAAAGTGCTGGGATTACAGGCATGAGCCACTGCGCCCGGCTGCCCTTTTTTTTTTTTTTCTAGCCCATCTTTTACAACCCTAGATTTATACAAAAGTCTTGGTTAAAACTACCTGTCTCAGGCAGGACCAAGATATCATCTCATGTCTTCAAGTTGTAATGAAATATTATAGAAACTGACTCTATTCCCATCCCTGTCTTGACTCCAGGCAGCTAAATTATCAGCTCTCAGATTGTGTTCAGCTCTCCCTGCATTTCCTGAAACTGAAGAATTACATTTCTTTATTTCAAACTGAGCTTATGCATATGAAGACTTTTTAAAATCTTTATTAAATGTATATACATGCCATAACAGGGGTTGCTAATAACAGGAAGTTTGTCAAATTATATAGTTTAATAGACATATTGCCAAAACCAGAAAGACCTTTTAATGGCTTTTGCATTGTCCTCCACCTGTTGCTGTATGTTCTATAATGTGTGTGAGGAAGGATAGGAAGGGAAGGGAGGAACAGGGAAGAGAAAGGAATAAAAACCTGGCAATTATTGGTCATATATGACAGTCCTTGTCTGATCTCTACCCTGCCACATGGCCTTTGGCAAATTGTGTTTTCACTTTGAGTCCTTCCTATATTTTCCATTCATAAAATAATAGATTTATATAATCACAACAACCCTTGTTGAGGACTCAGAGGATGCCTAGCACTGTGTTACATACATTTTTATTATGTGCATTATGCTATATAGGTCACACAAAAATCTTGTAAGAAAAGTATTATTGTCTCTATTTTTAGATAATGAATTGCAAATATGGAAGGTCAAATAATTTGGCCAAGATCTCAAAGCTGTAAGTGGCAAAGCCACAATTTGAACACAGGTCTGTCTGATTCTGCACCTCTATCTTAAGTCCTGTGTTACTGTCTCCCTCTTATTTTTTATCAAATATTCATGAAGATTCCTGTCATCTCTAACCTTCTCTGGGTCTCTAATCAGTCTTCAATTTCATATATATGTATAACTTTCATTTTTCACCTAGTCTTGTTCAGGGTCTCAATGTTCTCATCTCTACAAATCTAATTCACTTCTTGTCCTTCTCACCCCAGGTCACTGCCATGTATAATTATTGGCTGAATTAGTATTTTATGAGTGTTTTAATATAGGCTTCTTGAAATATGGTTTCTGGAAGGCTGGAAATGATTCTACATGTATTCATACACACACATCACAACAAGACCAGACATGATGTACACTGCTCACTGCCGAGAGTTTCTTTGCAGGAACAAATTTGAGGTTGTTTTTATCACAGGAACTTCCAGTGACTGAGATCAAAGATACATTTAATTTCTTCTGAGTGGAAATGGCCCTTTCTCTGTATTTAGATGTTTTGTAATATAGCTCCTTCAGCAGTAAAATCATGACAGGCAGAGAAAAAAAAATAAACAAAGCATATCAGAGCCCTAGTGTTTGTTACAGAGCAAATCCAAAAGATTTTATTTTAGTTCATTCATTGCTGCAACCTATGCATTTACTAAATAAATAGTTATTGGACATTCTTTTATTTGCTAATTATTTATTGAGCACCAAGAATTTTGCTAAGCATTGAGGATAAACTGGATGAAACAAACACAGCACCTGTCCTTGTGAAACTTACAAACTGGTGGAGAGATTAACAGTGAAAAGCAATCACTCAGATAAGTCTATGTGCACACAAATTGTGCTAGCTGACATGAAGGGGAGGGCTAGGTAATGACTGGGAATAGTGAGGATGGGGAACCAGGGAAGGCTGCTCTGCACAAGTGACTTTTAGGCTAAGCCCTAAAAGATAGAATCAGTCAGAGAAAGAACATTACAGGCAAATGGAAGATCCTGAGAGAAGGCAGAGATCACTACCTTCAAGGAAATGGGAACAGACTCACAGGCGACCCAAGGTGAAGCTGAGTTGCTAGTGAGAGACAAGATCACATTCCAGTTCTTTAACCACATTAAGAATTTTGTTTTCAGTCTCAGGAAAACCCACTAAAAGTTTTACACTGGGGTGTGATGTTACCTGTTTTATATTTTTAAAGACCTCACAGATTGTGACATTGAAAATTGACCACATGGTATCAAAGCAGAAGGACACAGAACAATTTGAAGATTCCTGCAGTGTCCAGGCATGTAATGGTGAGAACTGAAACTACAGTAGGGGCGAGAGGGATAATGGAGCATGACTAAAGATCTGGTGTGGAGTTAGAATGAAGAAGGTGGATGTCAGATGGGATGTGGAGGGAAAGGGTGAGGATGTTTCTGAGGATAAGTCCCAGGTTTCTCTCTCAGACAAGGTGAGTGGAAACACCATCTAACAATGCATATTAACATCTATTATAGGTAAGATGTTAAGCTAAAAGCAAGAACTGGAAATGTAGACAAGCAGCTTTTACACAGAGGCAGGTACTTTGTGTGTATGTACAAAAATTTCAAATAGTTAATATTATTGAGTGTTTACTCCCTGTAAAGCACTATTCTAAACATATGTATATCAACTCACTTGTCATAATTACAGTCATTTGAAGTGAGTAATATTATTTCCATTTTACAGATGGGGAAACTGAGGCACAGAGCTATTAAATACCTTGCCTGAAATCACTCATCTAATAAATGCAGACTTTGGATTTGAACCCATGTGCTATAAAGCAGCATCCATGTTCCTGCCTACTTCACCACAGCCCCTTTTTTCTAAGGAGAGTCTAGTCTGTGGAAAACTCAGAAGCCAACAATATCAGAATAATGTAAGAAAGAGCATAATAATAATAATCACTAACATTTAGTAGGCAGAATACAGGAATGAACAGGATGCTGTGGGACCCAGGACAGAGACAGGTTTTGTTTTGTTTTGTTTTTGATTTTTTGAGAAAATTGCATTTAAAAGATGACTTTTAATAGAATAGGAATTTACTTAGAACACAGGCCCTTATTTACTGGTTAATGTCTTTTAGGCAATGGCATTCTCACCTCCGTAACGCCAGGACCTAGCCTTGGCACATGGTAGCTGCGCAATAAATGTTTCATGAAGCCAGCTGAAATGAAAGTCACTACAAACAAGGATGCTCCCTCATGACACTTAAACTCCTCTTTGCTTGTTTTTAGCAGGTAATTTCATTTCTCCATCCTCCTCTAACAAATAAGATAAAGACAATGGCTCATATTCAGGAAGAATAACTTTACCAGGTCAGCATTAAAGATGCAGTCTCCAGGGATGTGTCTGATTGAAATTCAAGAACTGTGCATTTTTTGGTGAAGTTTGCCTCTAAAAAAACTGTAATGAGTTTATCTATAAACTAGCATTGCTTATTATTTTCATTATCAGCCAGATTTTAGAATGCTATTTTTTAAAATAAAGTGCACACACATATATACACAAAAGCTGGTCCTTCCATGCTATCCACATTTGAATGAGGCTTCCCAGGAATTTACACTCAAAAGATTTTACATTATCTCGCCTGTGTGGATGGTCAATTACAACTCTGCCAAAATCAAAAAAGAAACTTTAGGAGGAACACGAGGTGTTTTGTATATTCTCAGATGACCACGTCTACTCCCTCTGCAAAACTCTGAGAGGCTCCCTTTGTGAAATTAACATGTTTTGTCACATTGTGGCACACCTTGACTGTCATTCTTTACTCTCTAGGGTACCCTTAACTTGATCAAAGCACATCCTCCTTTCTTATTTCCAACTACCCATTACTTAAGAGAAGCCTATTGATTTTGCCCCTGAAGTGACACATTCTTATTTTCAAGGCTAGGGAGTATCTCTGCAAGTGATGAACAAGGAGATTTGGGACAAGGTAGAGTGAAATGAACATTGAATTATTTTGTTCAATCAAAAAAACAAGCAAAAACACACATTGAATACCCATTGGTAGTGTGCCAGGTGATGGCAATAGAAGATGAAGATGAAGCTTCTTTATTCAAGCAACTCTAGGTCTTGTAATAAAGATTAATAAAGATAAGCGTAGAAATTAGTAACACGATGGAAGTGCCATAATCAGGGTAAGAGTGGGGTGCTTTGGCAGTATGCCAGAGTGATGGAAATGGTACAGGCTCCCTGAAAGAGATGATGAGTTGATTGAGTCTAAAAGCAAGAACAAGCAGGAGTTAACTAGGTAAACACCTTTCTAGGTGTGGGTTTTGAAGGGCAATCAGGTCATAGGTCAAGGCAACAGTGAGATATAAGAGTCAGAAAAAAATGTATGTGGGCAATAGTTCTAGCTGGATTGTCAGGTATGAGGGGACTTCAAAAAGTCCATACAAAAAATGGAAATAAAAGGTAAAAATAAAAATATATGAACTTTATTTCTCAACAGAAGCTCCATCAAGTTTAAGTCAGACACTTTTGTAAGCAATGATACTAGCTATTTAGTCCAGCCCTGAAGAACCAAAGTTTCTGGGAATTTAACCATATCAATGCAGTCTTTTTGATACTGTTAACTGAAGAAAAATGAGTGCCCTCTACAGATGTTTTAAGAAACAAAAAGAAGTCAGAAGGAGCCAAATCAAAACTGTAGGGTGGATGCCTAATGATTTTTTACAGAAAATCTTGCAAAATTGCCCTTGTATGATAAGGAGAATGAGCAGAAGCATTGTTATGGTGGACAGAAACTCTTTGGTGAAGTTACCTTGGGTGTTTTTCTGATAAAGCTTTGGCTAACTTTTTCAAAATACTCTCAAAATAAGCAGATGTTTTCATTCTTTGGTCCTTCAGAAAGTCAATAAGCAAAATGCCTTCAGCATCCCAAAAAAACTGTTGCCTTGACCTTTGCTCTTTTGACTGGGCAACTTTAACCTCTTGGTAGCCATTGCTTTGATTGTGCTGTGTCTTCAGAATTGTAGTTGTAAAGCCATGTTTCACCTCTGTCATAATTATTTGAATACATGCTTCAGGAGTTTGATCACACTTTTTAAAATTTCCATTCAAATCTCTGCTTTTATCTGCAGTTAATCTGGATACAATGGTTTTGGCATTCCTCAGCATTTGTCCATTGAGTGGACAGTTTGCTCAACTTTAATTTCTCAGTCAGAATTATGTAAGCTGAATTAATTGAGACATCTATGGTGTTAGTTATTGTTTCTGCTGTTAATTATCAGTGCTTTTCAATTAGAGTGTGGACTAATTTTTCCTCACAAATTGATGTTGTTTGTCTGCCCCTGTGGGCTTCATCTTCAATATCATCTTATCCCTTCTTAAAATGAATGATCCAGTTTGATGATTTCTTTGAGGCATTGTCCTTATAAACTTTCTGTAAGACATCAATGATTTCAGCATTCTTTTACCCAAGCTTCACCATGTATTTGATGGTTGTTCTTGCTTCAGTTTTAGCAGAATTCATGTGCTCTGATATTGGCTGTTTTCAAACTGATGCCTTATCCTTCTTAGTATCTCAAACTAGACCCTGTTCAGCCATGTTATAACAAGTTAGTATGAGTTTATTTTGGTGCAAAAAAAAGTTTGAAATCCTTGCATAGTTTCTTCACAATATGCATCTTTTATGAAGTTTTTGAAGACTTTTTGTTTGTGTGAGGTCAGAAGATAAGGCTATGGATAAGGGCCAGTGTGAAAGGGCTCTGTAAACTTGACTAAGGAGTTCAAATGCCATCCAGGTGGCATTGGGAAGCCATTAAAAGTAAGTAGCAGAGTGTCAGAGTTAGATAATTGTGCTTAGAACCATTCAGTTACCACTGATGGCCTTCATACAAGGCCACAAGCAGTCCTGAGTCCTCACAAGGATCAGAGCATTGGGAAACAGAAAGAAGCCTTAAATACAGTCCTTATCAGAGTGTTGGGGAGGCATAGAAGCCTTGTCTACAAGATTTCAGTAGAGAAGATAAGGCAAAGCAGGGAAAGAAATTGCAAATTTTTAGGGTTTTTTTAGGGCATTTCTAAGCTATTTCTTATAATAGTTATCTCAATCTTATCAATATTTTATCAAAGTAACATAGAGATATCTCAGAAAAATTCAGATCTAAAGATGTATATTTTTATCTGAGCTACACTATGTATTTTATAAGTCTACCTATTGAGTCAAACATATTAATATCACACCAACAAAATTGCAAGTTAGTTTTCTTATGAATAATTTTTCAACAGAATATATTTAATGCCCTTCACAGACATCTAATGAAAACTGTCATCATTTATTTGGAAATGTATTATGAGATTTGTCCCCTCCATGTTCTCATGATATTTCCATACCAAGCATTTAGCTCTATGATTAATATTTTTTCATTTAAATTCTGTTTATTTTTCATATTGTGATTTTTTACTATACCCTCATTGGCCCATTGTAATAACTGACCATGTTTGCTTAGCAAGAGAGTAAATGTTCATTTGCATATGTCTTGTTCCCTGCTAGAAGCTAGAAGGTGGCCTTACCCTTTTGCAAGCTGCTTTGTTACTGTTGTTCAAATGAGTATACGTTAGAGGGTAAAGAGCTGTATCCTGAAGATGCAAACCTCGTGTCTTAATATTTCACTCTCAGCTCTATTCCAAGCTAGATTTCTAGAACTATAGTTGAAGTAAATGCAAGGCAGGTGTGGGAGATGGGAGATTTACTCTTGTTTTCAGTCACAACTGTACTTTTTCAGCATATAAAAATATTTCTAAAAATGGTTTCAAGCCAACATTTGATAGGAATATATGCTGGCTCTTGGGAGTTACTTTGAGTTGCACACTTACTTATTTCTGCATCCAGGTGTTGTAACATGCCCACCAACAAATGGCAATAATGTAACCAAATAGAGATAAGCTGTGGTCATTGTCAATTTTTTACAACCATGCTTGAATATCTGATAGTAATTTCAAACGTGTTAATGCTTACTACCTTCCCCAGTATACTCTCCAATCTATGCTTCCCCAGCCTTCCCCATCTTAGTAAATGGTACCACTACTTACCCAGTTGCTCATGCTGGAAGCCTTCCCTCAGGTCAACCTTGATTCCTTCCTCACCGTGCAACCAATCCCCTGCAATCTTTGTCAATTTTATCTTCAAAAGAATCTTAGCAACATTCTTTTTTCTTCACCCCTGTGATCATTACTTGTTTATTATTTTTTAGTGTCTGCCTATTGCACTTGAATTAAAATCCAAAGCTCTCTCCAAGGCTCTGTAAGTTTCATTTGCTACTCTTCACATCTTCTAACTCTGAGCATGTCAAGATCTTTCCCATGTCAGATCCTTCACTCATATTTTTGCTTCCTCTTGAAATGTCTGTGCCCTGAACTTGGCTCTTGTCCATCCCTCAAGTCTCAACTTAGAATTTACAGTGAGGCCTTCCTTGTCCATTCTCCCTCTATCCAGCCTACCCAATATGTTCCTTTATCTCACAGTACTTATATTGATCTTAAGTTGCTTATTTTTTTAACGTGTTCATTTTATGTTTACCCTGATAAAGTATCAGCACCATAGGGTAGGAATGATATAATGTCTGTCTTGTTCACCAGCTTGTGGCCCACACTGCATATTGTGCCTAGCAAATAGCAGAACTCAGAAGACAGATATCACTGAAGAAATGAAATATGCTAAGAGCAGAAGATAAAAAAGGAGTAGGATACTATTTCTACCCTCATGGAGTTCACATTCTATTAGAGGAGATAGACAGGGAAACAGATCGTCAAAATGTCTAGAGATAAGAGCTCTATAGGCGGTAAGTTCAAGGCAGTGAGATGGTGAAAAATAACTAGTGAATAATATAAACATATTGGCACTGGAGACAGGTAAGTAGGTTGAATCCTCAATTATAATTTTGTTTTACATTATTTCTGATCATTTTGACAGATTACTTAACATCTCTGAGTAATACTTTATACATCTATGAAACAGAAGGTATTTACTAACAAAGAGATACTGTGAGAATTAAATGAAATACACCATGTAAAGTGTTAATACCCTAGTAATAGTAAGTACTTTAAATTCATAGATTTTCCACTGCTACTGCTGCCATTAAGAATGATGCCTGTTTAATTAGTTAGTGTAATCCTGGAGCTCAATATAATGTTGAATTAAAATACTTTACTTTCAAACCAATGTTGTTTTTCTGCTACATAGAGATTGGCATTTAAAAATTCAGCTCAGAATCCCCCCTTTCTAAAAAGTCCTTTCTATTTCAAAATAGTTTATCCGGCCCTCCTCTGAGTTATCTTTGTGCCTTATGATTGGGAGCATGTTGGTGTTTTTAAGAGCCCAAAGAACTCTCACTGTTCTTCTGTGCCCAAATATGAAAGCAAAGGAGAGACTAACTGAAGTATCAGCTTTACAACCGCATGAGAAGTTGAAGACATGGTTGAGTATGTTAACCTCATGAATATCAAAATAGACATAAAAGGAGGAGCTGAAGAGCTGTAGGCCTTCCAAACTTCTCTAATGGTAGGGAGCAAACCAGAGAACGTGCTCTCTCCAAATGGTTGAATTCCAAAAAGAGAAGATGAAGAGGAAAGTGACTGGCCTAGGCATCACATGGTCATTCTTCCATCCAGGGCTAGAGGTAGAAGATGAAAAAAACAAAATTCCAAAGATGTTACAGTATTGACATATCTCTGCTTGGAATCATGAAGCCAGTGAAGAGGGCTCTTCCCCAATATCCTGCTACCAAGACAGCCAGCTTTAGCCTCCAGATCCAGTAGGCCTGGGTTTAAGCCCTCGCTCTGCCACTTGTAACTGATAACATTTCAATCTCTGTTAGCCTCCATATTCTCAAATGTAAAATAAGGATGATAATAATAATGTCTACCCCATAGTGTGAGTCTAAAGCAGGTGAACGTGGGTAAAGCACTTACCACTGGATTGGCATATAATCAATGTTCTTATTTCTTGGCTAGGATTATTTTACTCTCTGCTTGAAATTGCCTTCTTGGAGGAAGAGCCAATGAAAGAGGAAAGTGATATATAAATGAATAAATGCATGCATTAATTAAAATGCTTGAGAGGAGTTGTCAGGAAAGGTTTCATGGAAGATGACAGTTGGTCAAGATTTTTTTAAGAATGGGCAGGATTTCTCCATGTGGGCTATGGGTCTTACAGAAAGAAGGGAGAGTCAGGGTGGCATTATAAATTTCATTGATCTTAGGAACTTTTGATTTCATTGGCCTTGTCCTCTGTAAAAAATATATATACACACACACACACACACACACACACACACACACATATATAATTCTATGTTATGACTGCATTGGTATAAAGATAAATATAACCCAAGGTAGAGCATATTTAGTTTTTCTTTTAATTAAAACATTTTTTAGCCCCTAAAAGTGTCATAGACCCTAGACACTACACCTATTTTGCTTAAATGATAAGTGAGGTGAACAAAGGATGAAGACACAAGAGGAGACACAGCTCAGAATGTTTGGAAACCCATAGGAGGTGTGATGTGATGGCAGTTTTTTAAAAACGACTAATTTAAAGAATATATTCTGCAGCAAAACTCAGTATTTGTATATAAAAATGCATACAATTAGTGCACATTTTTAGCCAGGGCAGGATTAGGGGGGCTTCTGCATGGTAAGCCAGACTTGTGGGTGCCTGCCTGAAGGACATGCAGACAGTGATAACATTGTCTCACCAGAGGCAAGAAGGGATCGGATTTTTGTAACTGAAAGCTTGCTCTAAAGGACAGATTGAAGGAGGGTGAGGCTGGATGCAGAGAGCCCACCAGTAAGGACAGCTGAGATCATCTGACCCAGAGATGGAGAATTTAAAACTAAGGAGGTGGCACCGTGAGAAAGGCAGGAGACAAAATATTCAGATCGAATGGTCTTGACACAACACCCTTTGTATCCATTTTATTTCAAGGATAAGAAAACAAAATAAAATAGAAAAGCTTCTTGTTCTCCTACTCCCCCATACAATTTATTTAATTCTATACAAATATACATAAATTGTCAACTTAGCATAGAGGATATTTAAATGTGGTATGGAACTGGTTCCAGAGTCAGCTAAGTTTCTGCTCCAGACTCCCTTATTTACCAGCTGGGTCCTGTAAGACAACTTAATCTTTGTGATCCTCATTTTTCCCATCTTTAACATGGGAGTGATCATAATACTTGCCTCACAGGATTACTGTAAGAACTAAATGGAAGCAAATACATGTAAAATGCTTAGAACACTGCCTGCATACAGTAAGCACAGAATCAATGGAGAACCTTATAAAAACATACTGTGCAAACTATGTCCTTTTCCTATAACTTTGAGAAAAGAGATGCAAACACAAAGTTTTTGTTTCAAAAAAAATTGTATGTGACTTTGAATTTTTGAAGTCCCTCTCTCAGAAAGTCAAAATTCATAGTTCCTTTCAGGTATGTACGTGTATGAGAGACACATCTTATTCCTTTGGAATCATATGGCTTCTACATTCTGTTGTATCATTATCTCTTCCCATGACCCTAAGTGTAGTGTCCTGTACCTTTAAATCACCTTTCAGGTAATGATTTTTAAATATTGTAAAATATTCTATCATGGATAAGTAGCAAATGCTGGCAACCTCCAGGGTTGTTTCTAATTAAATCCTATGGATGTAGTGTTTCGAGTTATTTTAAAATTCTTTATCTTATTCCCTTAAATTTCCCTTGGTCCTCTTCTTGCTTCTAGTTTACTATTTTTGCAAAGAGACTGGGTGGGGGGAAACATGCACACACATCTAAATCCTTTGAAATGTCTACCATGTTCCCAGAGCTCTGAGTGGTGCAGTAATGAATTGCTTTGAGGTTAAGTTATCTGACTGTCTTGTTATGAGAGATCAACCCTGCAGGTGTGTGTTTGCTTCCAATTAACACCAACTGTTGGGATTTGAAAATTATGTATTTCATTCATTAACCTTCAGAATGGCATTCAGAGGGGAGAATGTTTGAATTTACAACTTACAAATTATAAATTTAGCAAAAGCAATAACATTATTATAGTACTCATGTTAGGGACCATTAGTATCCTTAGTCTCTACTGTACCTCACAAGGAGACCATGTCTGCCCTGAGGACGTCTTCTCTAATAAGAAGAATCTTTTATCCTCTACAGTAGAGAGAGATTTCCACATACCTTGTCTCTTGTCATCTTCACCATAGCCCTGGAAGGAAATAGGCCAGAGGTTATTATCCTCATTTGATGGATGAAAAAAACTGAGTCTCAGAGAGATCAAGAGACTTGCCCAAAGTAACACTCTTCCAAAATGGTAAAACGAGAACTTGAAGTCTGAATTTTTACCTCTGAGTCCTCTACTCTTCCCACCTCTCCTCATTGCTTTCCCCAGCATTGAGAGGCACAAAATAAAGAGGATCATTATCAGGCCAAAGTATAAATTAGGCAGTTTTACCTTGTGGCCCAAGTCAGACACATGAAAGTTCAAATTTCAAATCTGCCACTTTCTGCATTAGTGGCCTTGGACTACTTAAACTCTTTGTTCCTCAGTTTTATCAACAGTGATCACAATGCCTATTTGTAAGGCTGAATCATCTAGGATGATTTCAAGAGCAGGTGATAGAATATGTGACTAAAAGTGGCTTTGGCAATAAAAACTTTTAATTAACTCACGTAACAAGAAATCTGAAAGTCGGCTTTTCCAGATTGACTCATTGTATAGCTCAAAGGTATCAGTCTGCGGCTCAGCTTCTGTTTTGTTTTGCTTTGCTTTAATTTCTCTTCATGATTGAAATGGCTGTCATGGCTCCAAACATCAGACCCTCATATGGCAACACCCAGAGCAGGAAAGACGGATTTGGGGGCTGTCCTTATGTATCTTTTGCTCTCTTTTTATTAGAGTGGTGTTGGGGGAGAAGGGGAGTGTGTCTTTTCCAAAACTTCCAGAAAACTCCTCTTTTAAATCTTTGGGTAAGCTGGACCATATGCCCATCTCTGCACCAGTCACTAGAAAGAACAATGGGTCGTCATGGTCAGTTTGGACTGCCCATAAATTGTCATGTAAGGCTAGGTTTGGAGCCCCCCTTTCTTAAGCACAATTGAGCTTACATGTGAAAAGAAAATGTAGGTTCTGTGAGCCAGACTGGAGGACAGAACAGTGACTAAGAAAGAGGTACCCAGCTGGTCTGCCACAGAAGATTGTGTGTTTTGTGATTATTAGAGAAGTTAAAAGTAAAGAACCTAGCATAGCGACAGACATATAAGAGGTCTCAGGGAATGCCTCACATCTTCCTTACCACTTTGTGGTTTAGATCAGTATCTACTAATTTTGTGACTTTGGACACACGATTTAATTACTCAGAACCTGTTCCCCATCTTCAAATTGTGGATAAGAATTGCTATTCAATTGAGTTGCTCAGGAGGTGAAAAATAAGATAATATCTGGAAAAGAGTCTCATTATTAAGTGCTATACAAATGTAAAGCGTCATATTTAACATTTAGAGTCAAAGCCGCAAAGACACTTAAAGCAGGGTCAGACTGCAACATTGCAGTAGACATATGTGAAAAACAGATAGTTGATTCTAAAATTTTCATGTGTTTGGCAATGTGATGCTGATAATATAGAATACCAATCATGTCATTGTTTTGCACATTTAAAAATAACATCCAGCTTTTGTTCTGGGACACCTTGTACCTAAATACAGTGTAAGACAATACAAAAGAAAAAAATTCTGTGCATTAAAACTGACACACAAAAAATACTAATTTCTTTGCTGCTTTCTTTATCCAAATTTCCAGGCATAGTTCAGCACCTAAACTTATTTATGTTAGCTGGCTTTCTGTTCCCCAAGTCTTTTTTTCTTTTTCTTTTTCTTTTTTTTTTTTTGAGACGGAGTCTCGGTCTGTCGCCCAGTCTGGAGTGCAGTGGCGCCATCTCAGCTCACGGCAAACTCCGCCTCCTGGCTTCAGGTCATTTTCCTGCCTCAGCCTCCCGAGTAACTGGGACTACAGGGACCCACCACCACGCCCGGTTAATTTTTTGTATTTTTAGTAGAGACTGGATTTCACCATGTTAGCCAGGATGTCTGTTCCCCAAGCCTTTATGCTCCAAGACCAAGTAAAAGGGGCAAGTTTTTTGACATGTAGATGGAAGAGTCCCTACTTTATCTTAGATGGCTTAAATGCATGCATTATCTTTAACGTTCTTAACCATTTTACAAGATTCTTAATTTTCCCATTTATAACGTGGAAAAACCACAGCTTACTGAGATTAAATAACCTGTTAAAGTTTCATAGCTAGCAAATAAGCCCAGGTTTTGAATGCCCCCCATCTCTAAAGCTTATGCCATTTCCACTGTTTCTCTATTTTGTCACCTTTTCCATGAGGTCTTTTCCAATCGATATCATGAAGGTGATGTTTCACCTTCTGGTTTCTTTGCCTTACCCATTGGTGACATGAATTCTGCAAACACTTAGTTAACTCTAGAATTTAATTTAAGGGAATCTCTAATAGTGTCACCCCCTGAAGCTTGGAAGGCACTGAACAGTAGCCCATGTGCAGCACATCCACAATGCTTGGGATACAGAAATATTATTTGGAACATGATCCCTGGGACAGAGATGTGGATGACTGTCTTATAATGCGATCTTAAAATACACATATTTAGCCTTTAGTGTTTCCAGGAAATAACCATATCTTACATGCTGAGTCACCTTATTTAATTCTCAAAATATTCTGGTGGGGTGGGTCTTGTTATAATTATTTTATAGATTGAGAAACTACAAAATCGAGACTCAGTGATATTCCTAATATCACTCACTTTAAAGAATGTGCTAGTTATCAATTGCCTTATAGTGCTGCATAACAAACAACCTTTAAAACCCAGTGGCATGCAACAGTAAGTGTTTTCACATGTCAAGATCATATGGGATAGACTAGATGAATCCAGTGTCTGAGGTTTGACCAACTGGTGGCTGATCTAGAGGGAAACAGAGTGATGGAAAACTTGACAGAAATTCTGGATAAATTGAGAGAGGATCCTCCATCACCTGAGCTGATGCCTGACTCCAGCCTCTTGCACCTTGGAGAGAAATTTTTATGTGGGCCCCAGACGGGTTACAAGGATATACATGCTACACTGATGGTGGAGGAAGAAATGGCAGCCAGAACCAGATTTTAGATCTAGTTAGGCTTGGTAAAAGTAGTTTTCACAGTTCATAATGTAATGTTGGTATAGTGAAGGGTTTCAGGATTTGCTAAGTTTTCACTTGGGGCTTCTGAACTTGGTTGAATAGTGACCCTCAAATATATGTTCTTCTAGAACTTAGAATGTGACTTTATTTGGAAAAAGGGTCATTGCAGACAATTAATTAAGATGAGGTCATACTAGAAAAGGGCCAGCCTGTAATCCAATATGACTGATGTTCCTATAAGAAGAGGAGACACAAAGACACACACAGATGGAAGATGTGAAGACACACAGGGAGAATGCCATGTGATGACAGCAGTAGCTAAGAAGGAGTAAGAAACAGATTCTTCCCTAGAGTCTCCAGTGAGGAGACCATGGCCCTGCTGACACCTTGATTTCAGACTTGTAGCCTGCAGAACTCTGAAACAAAATATTTCTGTTGTTTAAAGCACCCAATTTGGGGTTCTTTGTTATAGCAGCTCTAGCAAACTAATACAGATTCCTACAGCCTTATAGTACCTTATGTTAGACAGGTTGACACCACCACTGCCTCAGGCACCTCTCTTTCTGTCAACCCCTGAGTATTAACCAACTGAGGCCTCAGTTTCCCCAAACTTTCAGCCTAGTTCCTGAGAGGAGGGGACCTCATTGGTGCTCTCCTTGGCTGAAGTGTCCATCCTGGTGGAGGGGAAATATAGCATAAGGAGCACAGGAAATTGCCAACTTACCCTCTCTACACTCATGTAAGTATTCTCCAGTAGCAAACCACATGCCAAGAATTCTTCAAGGCTAGGCATATGGCACGCTTAACCATTGATATGCCCCCATCATCCTTTACTCTCCCTCTATTGCAGTTGACAACCAATGCATCACCAAGCCCTGTTGTTTCTATCTCCATATACGCTGTTGTTTCTACCTTCTTCCCACTCTGCCCTCTGCTTTTGCTCCATTTCAAATCTTTTATTCTCACTTCTCAATGGATGTCCCTGCCTCAAGTCTCACTCTTCCTAAATCAGTCTTCCACACTACAGCAACAATCTTTCTGTAACAAAGGTTTCAACACTCAATCTTCCTGTGCAAAACCCTTCAGTGTCTTCTCATTTCCTTCAGCTCAAAATCCAAACACCTTACTGAATCTACGCCAGTTCAGCTTCTCCAGGAAGCAAACACCAAGACAGAATGACAAATATACAAGATTTGTGGAGGGAAATGCCTGAGAGGGAGAAGGGGAAGAGAAAGCAGGCATGAGTGGGAAGAGCATCAGATCATAGTGCAGTCCTGACACTATGCAGGGGGAAAAGGAAAGGAGAAAGTGTTGAGTAAGAAGTGCCAAAGACACACTCACATGCAGCTCTGTGAAAGTTGTGGCCAGTTTAACTGGGAAGCCTCAGTGCAAAGATTGCCTTTTAGAGAAGTCCTATGTGAAGTAGAAACGGCCTAGCTCTGGTACCCCCACCATGCCAGACATTGGCTGGGAGCACGTCTGGGAGAGTATGAACTCCATATGAATCAAAAAGTGTAGCAGTCGGAGGCTCTCAATGAGTTAATACTCTTCGCAGTTATTTCTTGGAGGGAGAACTGAGCAGCATGCTCACAGGCCTGCCACAAAGTCAAAGGGTCTCCATCATCTAGTCCTTGCTAACATCCCATAACCTACCTTTTACAACTCAATGGCATAGACCCTAGATCTGGCTATATATCAGCTGGGGTGTGCTCTATTCTCTAGCTTTGATACCTCCACGCATATATCACTACTCTGCCTGGAATGTCCTCCCTTCTCACTACCCACCTAGTTACCTGGCTAACTCTTCCTCCTATTTGTCTACTTCTGTTTATATGTCTGTTTCCCATGACTAGAGTATGAGTTCCCCAAGGGCAAAAATGTTATTTTTCATTTATTAATTCCCTATTGAAAAACATGAAATCTTCAAGTTGAAGAGAGTTTAATAAATGATGAATGGATGGACGGATGGATGAATGGATAAAAGATACCCCAGTCCTCAATATCATAAAGTCCCAATGTCAGAGGAAACATTCAGAAGTAGCATAGTCTAATCTTTGGCAGGAAAGTTCCTATTCTATCTTGGACAGGTGAAAATTTTTGAACAATTTTAACATCAGCAGAGATAGAGATATCTCCAGTACTGCCAGTGAGAATGTTTCTTAATGTCTAACCTCAATCTCTTCTAATGCTGCTGTTAAGCCTGAAACCCAAATTAAGAGTAATGTCAGCAATTTTTAGTCAACAACTTATTGCACTCATTCTGAAGGGGGAAATAGATCCATTATCCTTGAAATACAAGCACATAGCTGACCAGCATAATTGTATCTGTCTACACAAGTGACAAAATTAAAACTAATGTATGTACCAGAGCAGGATAATTAGCTTAGTGTGAGTAATCTGGGTTACTTTTATACTTCCACTGACAGACCCAATCATCTTTTGTTTCCACAAATGTCTACTGCCTCCTTTGGAGTCATCAGTACTATCCATAGCTGATAATGTGCTTGAAGTCTTACAAGAAGGCTTGGTTTTCATCAGATCAGCCATGTTCCTACATTGGCACCAGCAGCCAAGATAAAAGCTAACAAAGATTAATCTTCCGCAATAAACATAAAAACAGGATCATAGCGACTAATTTTGTTCATTGTTCTCTATGTAGACATCAGAGACTATTTCTGTGAACTGTTGCTTCTTTAGTTAGAATTCAGCCACTGGCAGTGTGCGTATATGAGTGGGATCCAGGGTAAGAAGATAAACAGAGAGGGCCCAGTGCTGTGATTGCATCTGGTTGTGAACACACGGGAGGCACTATTTAGGAACTCCTAGAGGTCACTGGGGACAATTGAGGAGGAAGTCATGAGACTAATGAGATTTTATAAAATTTCTTTAGATCTAACAAAAGAAACAACAACACAAAATCAACATAAAGAATCATATCCTTTAGTTCTAGATGGAGGAGATCTAAGTTATCCAAACATCTGGCTTTTTTCAATACTACAAAATATGAGAACACATTCCCTTTCGAATATTCTTTTTGCAGATCTTCATCTAGTAATGCCACTCAGATGAACAGAACAACCCACAGCTGCACATTTGGGCAAGATGACATCAGGAGAGCTTCTTAAGAAATTACTTATGATAATGTTGGAATACATGAAAATTGGTATTATGGCATTAGAAAAAAATCAAGAGCACTAGATCTAGATAAGGGTCCATCTTTTCAAAGGGTTTCCCTTGTGATCAACTGAAGAGTCTACCAGACCCTCTTTACAAAGAGTTCTTGATATGTCTAGATGTTAAAGGAATAACTTCTATTTTCATAAGTTCACATGATCCTTTGCCCTTTCTCTCTTTCCTCCTTCTCTTCCTTCTTTCCTTTTTTCCTTCCATTTCTCCCTCCTTGTCTTCTTCCCTTTTACTTTCATTCCCTTTCAAAATTCTAAGGCCCTGTTATTTTGCAAGTATCAGAAAATTGACTATTTGGGGAGCAAATATTTATCAGTGTGTAATTGTAGAGATACATAAATATAATTATTGACTCCAAGAAGAGGGCTCCTTTGCATCCAGAAGAGCCATCAGCCAGTTCAAACATTGCTGAACAGCTGTTTTGTATCTGGCCCTGGTCTACATGCTGGAACATGGAGATAAGTAAGAGTTAGTCCATGCTGTAGATACTAAATGCAGTGAGACAAGGATGGTGTTAGTAGCATATACAGCTATAACATGTGTGAAGGAGAAGGACATAAGCCTTCCTTCCTGGAAGGTATTTCCAAGAATTCCTTCATGGGAGTGATACTTGAGATGAACCTTGATTTAAATAATAGTTGTTGGTAAAAGAGAAGGAAAAGAGAGTCCTAGGCCAATAACATATCATGAGCAAAGGTACAGAGAAGAGAAATAGGCAGCTCAATATAAATAGTTTGGTAAACATGGAATTGGTAAACTGAGGCTGGAAAGGGTGACATGATCCAGGTCACAAAGAATCTCATGATTCTCCTAATAGCTTAAATTATTAAGCTATCAGAGCAAACCATGAGGAGTCACTGAAGCCTTTTAAGGATAAGAGTGCTATGGTCTAGTTATTATTGTAAAGAATCACTCAGTGAATAGTAGAATGGATGGATTGGAGAGCAGAGAATGTAAAGTCTCAAGGCAGGGGCAACACTAAAGGAGCTATTGCGGTAGCTCAGAGGAGAGATGATGATTGCTGAATCAAGTAGTGGAGGTGAGCATGGGGATAACTTGAGAACTGTCCAGGACCTCATAACCAATGGACACGGGGCTGAAAGAGGAGATGGTTCTGATTTGGGAACTGTTTACTGAGAAGAGAAATATGGGAGCCAGAGAAAATCTGAAGTGAGGGGGAAACGGGAAGAAGTTGAATTTAATTCTGGCCATGCCAAGCATGAGATGAACTTCAAAGTAGAGAAGTTCAGTAGACAGTTATTATTGATCAGCATTTGAAAAAGGAGATTAATCAGGAAATAGATTGGGGAGGCAACAGCATGTACATGGCCTTGAAGTCCTGAGGATGCATGGGTCATTATGTGTGGAAATCACTGCATTTCTCATCTCGGGTTAAGGACAACCAATTCCCTCTTTTTCCCTTATGATGATCACTAATATGAATAGAGTCCTTAACAGCCCACAAAGCACTTTCACAGCCCTTATTTTATTTGAACCTTGTCCCTTATACAACTCTCACTTGTACCTATTATCATCCCTGTTTGCATACCAGGGAGATGAGTAGAGAGGTCAAGTGATTTTCTCTAGGTCACACAGTTAATAAGTGGAGGAGCTAGGGCAACGAGCCTGGTTCTCTGCTTTTACATTCTTGATAAGTTTAGGTTTCATTTCTTGTTTTCCCTCCTAACACCATATGTTTGAAGAAATGTCTTGTGTACCACTGTGTCATGCTTGGCATACTGTCTAGCACATAGCAAACAACAGTCGCATCATAAGTTAATATATTTTATTTTTAAATGATATTCTTGTGGATAATTTTCTCTAGGTTTATTTTGAAGCAAACAGTTTTATAGCTCAAAGGGATAGTAACTTGAACCAACTAATCACTTACTCCTCTGTGTGTGAATGACACTGTTTATTCTTCTGCCACAGAGCTTGACATACTGAATGATGACCCTACTATTTCCTGCATTAGACTGAGAACTTCTGGAGGGCAAGGCTACCATGAATTAATAATTAAATACATCTCTCCCTTGCTTATTTGAATTATTTTAATGGCTATGTCCCTCCCTGACCCATCACTGGCAAGGGCCACTTTGATATTCTCTTCTGAAACTTATATAAGCCTCTCTTGCAGTAGTTAGATTACTACAGTGAAATTGTTTGTTTGCACCTCCCCTAAAAGAATGTAAGCTCCTGAAGACAGCGATTATGCCATTTTATATCTGTTTCCCAGTGCTGAGATGCAAACAATTATACTGCAGCAAATTAATTACTGCAATGGGGACCTATGCACGGTATGAAATCAACACGTATTCACTGAATAAATGAATGGCAAGTGCAAGATAAATTGAGTTCTAAACTGTCTGAGTGGGAACCTTAGAAAATACTCAGTTCCTCCTCTTTGTTTGCAGATGAAGGAAATAAGACCTAGAGAGGATAAGATAATATTGAAAGGTCCTACAGGTCCAGTTAGTGGCTCCAAGACCCTTGTTTCCATATTTTGTAGAGAATGAACCAAGGCATAGGAAGCTGGGAGGGAAAAAGTACGTATTAAAAATATTCCACCCCTGCAGCACCGAGTAGGGCATACAGAAAAGGCAAATATAAAGTAAAGTATACCCATTATTGTCAATTAGGACAAAGTAAATGAAAAAAGGAATTCATTATTTCAAGTTGAGGCAGTCTTTGAGGCTGAAAAAGTGACTTGAGAGCTTAAAAGCTTCTGAAAGATGTATATCCTTTTAGCAAGGCAACAACAAAACCCAAGTCACTTTCAGTGTTTACATTTCAACATAGCATTAGAAGTAATGTTTAAACATTACAAGGACAAGCAATGCCAGCTGCAATTACAGGGTGGCTTCCCTGGTTCTTCTTAGAGGATTGTGAGAGGTAGAACTCCCAGAGACAGAATAACTGTTAACAATAGCCCTTGTGCATTGAGTGGTCAGTACATGCCAGGCACCATCATTAATTAATTCAACCTTATAGCAACCCCACGAAATAATATTGTTATCTCTATTTTCTATATAACAGAACTATGGCCCAGGTTTTCCATGGTCACACCCTTGGAAAATGAGGGACACCAGGGTTTACTCCAAATATTTCTGATTCCAAACCCATGCTGTAAACCACCCTAAGGATGAAGACTAATCTAACCATTCCTGTTTGCCAGAATCCCAATCCAATGGCCTCTCCCGTGGGCTGGAAATGCCTTCCTGGGTTTTCCCAGTCTATTCCTTTTCAGGAAAGTAACACTGATACATGTTTCAAGTTTCTGGGAAAGGCATTAGGAACTTGAGACATAGAAACTTTTGAAGGAAATTAGGAGGAGGAAGAAATAAGAATGATAAAAGATCTATAAGTCACATGTGTGTCTCTGGTAATTAAGAAAGTACTAATAATTAACTTTTAATTGAGCACTTTGCAGCCTCTGAAGGAAGGACTATCCAAACTCGAATCCCATTTCATCCTCACAGCAACTGGGAAGAAGTCAGGGACAGTCTTCTTTCCCTGTTTCATAAAAGAGGAACCTGAGTTTAATGGATTTAAACTGTTGCCCAGGATGAACTAATAAAAGTGGGGCTTGACTTCAAGGCTTCTGGACCCATAGCCCATGCACAGCCATGGAAGGCAACAGAATAGCCTGAGTTGCTTTCAATATGTACCTTTTCTGAGTTCAGGACAGTTGATTATCTTCCTAGGTCAGGGTGTGATTTATGCTGATGGGCTTCTGACTTTTCAAAATTTTTTCACTCATATGTGTATATATATATATGCTGTAAACATGTTAACAAATATGTATGTGAGATATATATATCTCCAATGACTATATTAGCTAAGTCCTAGCTGCTGTAACAGAAACTCCCAAATCTAAGGAACGTAACATCATTTCTTTATTTTATTTATTTATTTTTTTGAGACAGAGTCTCGCTCTGTTGCCTAGGCTGGAGTGCAGTGGTATGATCTCAGCTCGCTGCAACCTCTGCCTCCTGGTTTTAACCAATTCTCCCGCCTCAGCCTCCCAAATAGCTAGAACCACAGACATGCGCCATCATGCCTGGCTAATTTTTTGTATTTTGAGTAGAAATACCATGTTGGCCAGGCTGGTCTCGAACTCCTGGCCTCAAGTGATCCACCCACCTCGGCCTTCCAAAGTGCAGAACATTATTTATTTCTCACTCAGGTAGGGTGCAAAGACTATACTTAACTGGTAAGCACCTCTTCTCTATGTAGTGACTCAGGGACTCACACTTAACTTTAATTTTGTGGCTCTACCATGTTCAACATGGGGCTTCCAAAATCATCATGTTCATTTGCTTGAAGCCAGAAGAGGAAGAAAGAAAGAGAATAAGAGAATTTTTATGTTCTAAGCCTAGATGTGCTAGTCATCCTTCTAAGCACATTCCTTTGGCTGGAACTCAGCCATACAGCCTCACCAAAAGGCAAGAAGGTCTGGGAACTATAGTCCATCTGTGTACTCAGAAATATGACTGACTGTAGCCTTCCTCAGGCATGTTGAACTTAAATAAATCTGAAATCTGTTAAGATTTCCTTCCTCTAGTCAAGATTCAACTGAATTTTTTTCTTTTTCTTTTCTTTTTTTTTTTTTTTTTTTTTAACACAGAGTCTGGCTCTGTCGCCCAGGCTGGAGTGCAGTGGGACGATCTCAGCTCAGTGCAACCTCTGCCTCCTCAATTCAAGCGATTCTCCTGCCTCAGCCTCCCGAGTAGCTGGGACTGTAGGTGCATGCCATCAAACCTGGCTAATTTTTTATATTTTTGGCAGAGGTGGGGTTTCACCTGTTGGCCAGGCTGGTCTCGAATGCCTGACCTGAAGTGATCCGCCCACCTTGGCCTCCAAAAGTACTGGAATTACAGGCATGAGCCACCGCGCCTGGCCTTAATTATATTTTCTTAATGACATGCCCAGTTCTTCAGAAGCCATCTCCTAATGTCCCACCTTCCTTTCTGCAGGTGCCTAAACCAATTACTACCTTGTTCTCTCCCTAATACATAAGATTAGGCTACTTGAAACCTCCATCTAGAGAATTTGTAGTAAGAGAGTCTGCATATAAGAAGAAAAACTAATTTATAAAAGTTTATATGTATAATTTCTATTTTTACTAATATAAAATGGCAAAAAGTGGAATAGATGTGTTTATTCCATTTGACAGAAATGTCACATTATTTTTGTAATACTAGATTGAAATTGACTTTGATGTTACTCCACCAAACTGACAGGCAAGTCAACCCAGTCATTTTGAGAGTTTCTTCTCCTTTCACCTTCTCTTCACCATCCTCCCCTGAACCATTAAAATGCCTCCTAATAGGCTCATTGCTGGAGTCTCCTAAACTGCAGCCAGAAGACTCTTTTCTCAAAACCTTTTATTCATTGCTTCCCTTGCTTACCTCCTGCCACTTTCTGCTTCATACTTTATATTCTCATAATACCTTCTCATACCTCCCGCTTTTCATGCTGTGTCTTCTGCCAAGCATGACCTTCACATACATCTTCATTTCACTAAAATAAAACAGTGCACCATGGTGACTATCAGTCCTGGTGTCAGATTTCTGGAGTTCAGACTCTGATTCTACTGCTTACTAGTCACTTGACCCTAGCTAACCCTTTTAACCTTTCTTTGCTGCAATTTAGTCGTTCATAAAAATGGAGAGATAATAATACTCACATCATAATGTTTACATAAAGATTTCGTGAGCCAAGACGTGTAAATGCACGTAGATTACTGCTTGACACACATTTAGTGCTTCATAAACCTTGCCTGTCATTATTAACTGTTACTCAACCTGCACGATTCATATGAGGCATCATCTTGTCCCACTTTTTACTCAATTTTTATCTCTGTTTTTGTGGGCTGGATGCATGCCTGTCGGTCATAGCACTTCCCATATTATCTTGAAATTATCAGTTTAAGTATCTTTACACCAAAAAAAATACCCTGGGGAAAATAGACTGTATTTTATTTACATTTTACTCTCAGGGTTAAAATAGTGCTTGGTATATAGAAGGCGCTCTATAAATGTTGACTAAGCTTAATTTATAAGCTTAAATGCTACCCTCCAAAGTTACGCCAAAACATGCAAAGCCGTAACGAGATATTCAAAACGTTCTATTTGCAAGTGGCCTACAAGCTTAGCATGGGAGCATGTTGGTGCTTAATATAAGCAACAACCAAATAATCCTCCACAGATATAGCAAGCATTGGCTTCTAAATTACTGGAAAAGGAACTCAGCCATTACCATTACGCTTGATGGTAAGCAGTAGGAGATAGAGACATGTGGTTTGTACTTCTAAACAACAAATCACCTTACATCAATAATTTATAGTGATTTTCTACATAAAGACATAATCAGTTTTAGTTAAAAGCTCTTGGTTGATGTCATTCTATATATTGTATGAAGTAAGTTTTTCTTATGCATAATAGTTTCAAATTCACATATACATTTCTCACATACACAGAATTTGTGTTATACTGCATAGTCAGGAATAGAACACCTCAATAACTCAGAAATAAGTTGATTTTCATTATGATCTAATTAAAATGGTAAACTTCAGATGCCTATGCCTATAGCCCACTGTACTCTTCTATTTATTCACATTCTATTTTCCTCCTGAGGAGAAGAATAATTAGGGCCAATGTTACAATCTGCGGAAGAGTCCATTTTAGTTGAGCCTCACAAAGAATGTTATAATAATCCAAGCTGTCCAACAAGTTCTTTGCTAGGTAGTGAGTGGCCCATCTAAGGAAGACTCTATAAGGGACCTTAGAGAAAGGTCTGACCTAAACAGAAGACGTTTGAGCCAGATATATATTCAAGCTCCTACCAGCACCACCAACGGTGGAAAATTCTACTGTTCTGCACTTAACCACTACCCAAGATCATTCATTAACTATAATCAGAAAGGAAGATATAATTACTGCCTAACAGGGTGCTGAGGGTGGGACACTGAAAAGTCAATCTGCCTTTGAGATAAAGCATATATGCAGGACCAGGACAAAGGCACAGATTTCAGTAATGAAGAGTCGGGTAAATGCAGAAATGTAGAAGAATGAGGCAAAGGTCTAATGAGGGAATATAGTTAGAGGGACCAAGATTCTTTTTAGTAGGAATAATATTTATTGAATGCTTACTATGTGTCTAGAATTTTGCTGAACATATTACAGGCATAATTTCATCTAATCTTTACAATGACCCTATCATCTAGTTACTGTTATCACCTGGGTTCAGATGAGGAATCTGAGGGCTACCCAATCCCATATAGTACTAAAAAGTAATGGAGCCAGGCCTTAGCTCCAAATAGATCTGACTTCAAAGCCATATGCACATAAGCCTTCTCCTAAACAGAGCTAGACTGGCCTTTACTTCCTCTAATGCAGAAAGTGTTGGCTGCACAGTGTGTGGAAAGACTGATGGGGTTTAAATACACAAAGTCCTGGGTAAAACCTACAGGTTTGGGAATCCTTTCCACATGTGGTACCTGCTTATGTCTGCATAAACCAGAAATCACTTTCTGACGGCCAGACCTGACTCGAAGGTATATTTTGTTTGACTCATAGCATTGTTTAAAATATATTCAACCAATATTGTGTTTGACTTACAGCGTTCTTTAAAATGTATTCAACCAATATTAAACTATCAGGTATATCACACAAGATTCTAGATTTCTAGTGTCTTTTGAAAAAGCCAAAAGAAGATCTTTCAACCCTAAGCCCTCCATTGCTTGGAGCTGAGAAGCAGCTGCCCCCTTCTAACAGGGTAAGTTTGTTCCATTTCACTTCAGTCCTCACCATTCCTTCTTGTCTCCCGGACTTTGTCCTATTGGAGTCACTAACACTCCCTGTCTGGCCCCACCAGGTGTTTGAATTTGAGATCCGCAGAAGAGACCAACAATACATAGCGATGCTAAAAAGTCTCCAGATATTCCTGCTTCTTAACAAGACGTCTACTTAGGCTATTTTTATTGTTATACTTCAAATATTGCTATACATGAATATAAAATACATGCAAAATAAATGTCAGGTTTAGCTTTTTTTAATAATACATTTTTAACCCAGAATTTTTAAAAATGTCACCAGCTATTTCAAGGTTCACATATAGTTCAAGCAACCTCCCCCATGCAAGCCACTTCACACACCATCCGTCCTCCCTGCTCCTCCAACCTCATCTGCTGATAGTATAATCTGTCTTACAACCCAACATAAATTCACTACATAAGTAATTTTCCCCCAAGGCTATTTTTCCATGACCATGTGCAAGTAAATTGCGTATTTTTTTCTTCCCCAATGTACAGCAGAGGTCACCATGCCTTCTTGTACAATTTGGCTTCCTTAAATGCAAACGCAGGTGCTTTCTCCATCAATACTTTAATGTCACCTTGCCTGCCATTTCCATCTGGTTTTCATCTGTGACCATGAGAGAAGTCACTGGGGTAATTCACCCATGTTCTCAGGTGTTCTGTACCACTGGAGTAGGAGGGGAGCTTCCTGCAGAGACAAAAAGGAGATAAGGAATAACTCACGTTAAAGTCAGATGAAAGAAAGAGACATATTTCAGGGAACTGTTTGGCTGAGTCATCTCCCAGCAAAATTGTGAATCTTATTAAGCGTGTGTGTGTTCTTCTCTTCATTCATTTATTCCTTGAAATTCTTTTTTTCTTTTTTTTTTTTTTAATTTAGATGAAGTCTTGCTCTGTCGCCCACGCTGGAGTGCAATGATGCGATCTCAGCTCACTGCAACTTCTGCCTCCCAGGTTCAAGCAATTCTCCTGCCTCAGCCTCCCGAGTAACTAGGATTACAGGTACACACCACCATGCCTGGCTAATTTTTTGTATTTTCAGTAGAGACGGGTTTTCACCATGTTAGCCAGGATGGTCTCAAACTCCTGACCTTGTGATCCGCCCACCTCAGCCTCCCAAAGTGCTGGGATTACAGACGTGAGCCGTGGCGCCTGGCCGAAATTTTTTATTAAATGTATGTCAGTGCATTCAGATATTTAATTTTAACAGAAATCTTATGTTGTAATCTTGCTGTTCCAATTTGACAAAGAAGAAATAGGAATTTACAGAAGTGACTTGCCCAAAGTCACACAGCTATTAAGTGCTAAGAAAAGAATGTGAATGTTGTTAGGCTGACATAGAAGCCCCCAGTCTTAAGCACTCTACTGTTTGGCTCCCATTTGTGCCCTGAGGCACTTATGTAATATAAATGTCACGAATCCATGGTGTTGGGTACTGTTAATAAGGTACAGTGTGAGGCTTTCTCACCTTTCTTCTCTAAGGAGACCTAGGACATTCCCCTCACAGTTTGTACTCACCTTTTTGCCCCATTACCTTTCTCCTCAACTACATCTATATGTGGAAGCTCTTGTGTTTTAAAATTTGTATACATTTATGAGGTACAAGTGTAATTTTGTAACATGCATAGATCGTGTAGTGGTGAAATCAGAGCTTCTAGGGTATTCATTGCCCAAGTAAAGTACTTTGTACCCATTAAGTAATTCCTCATCATCCAACCCCTACTCACTCTCTCACCCTTCTGAGACTTCACTATCACTCTACACTATATGTTTATGTGTACACATTATTTAGCTCACACTTAACAAGTGAGAACACACAGTATTTGACTTTCTGTTTCTGGGTTATTTCACTTAGGATAATGACCTCCAGTTCTATCCATGTTCCTGCAAAAGACATTATTTTATTATTTTTTATGGCTAAATAGTATTCCATTGTGTATATAAGCCATACTTTCTTTATCCAGTCATCCCTTGATGGACACTGAAGTTGATTCCATATCTCAACCAATGTGAATAGTGGTGCAATAACCATACAGGTGCAGGTGACACTTGCCTCTTAACCCCCTGTAGGGGCATTGAAAGCTTCACAGGAATCCAAGCCATTAATGCTTTTGATGATATCACTATTAGCTTGTTGAAATTTAACAGAGGATCAAATTAACATCAGCCAACTGCTTTATGGTTCCCTATAACTTATATTTGTGATCCTTGCCACCTTTTTATTAGGTGGGCATTATTATTACCAACATTTTATGGAGAAAAAATTGACAGAGAAGCAAAGCGACCTGCATAGGCCATGACACTTGGGGAAGCTGCTTATATTTAGGTTCAGGAAAAATATTGAGTCTCGCTCAGAAACTATCTTCATGAGAACTATCTTCTTTCCATCTTCTACTAGATCATTTTGATGGTATATTACCTCAAAAATATGAAAACCTGGCTGGAAGCGGTGGCTTATGTCTGTAAACCCAGCACTTTGGGAGGCCGAGGTGGGCGGATCACAAGGCCAGGAGTTTGAGACCAGCCTGGCCAACATAGTGAAACCCCGTCTCTACTAAAAATACAAAAACATTAGCCAGGCATGGTGGTGGTCGCCTTTAATCCTAGCTACTTGGGAGGCTGAGGCAAGGAGAATCGCTTGAACCTGGGAGACAGAGGTTGCAGCAAGCCGAGATCATGCCACTGCACCCCAGCCTGGGTGACAGTGGAGACTCTGTCTCAAATGTGTGTGTGTGTATATATACATATATATATACACACATACCTTTCCATCATGAACTCAGTAACTTCTGAGTCACAAGGTGGGACAAGTCAGGTACACCAAGGTAATTTTCAAGCCCTCATGACTGAACATGATGGGACTTTTCTCCCACCTGCTTATCTCATGCCCTCTTCCATTTCTTTTTTCTTTCCTTCTCCCCCACCCCATACGTTCACTCCTCTAATGGAATTCACGTTCCAGCCTTCGCTGAAATGAGCAAGTGTAATATTGCAGAAAAGAGCATGATTTTCGGATTCTGCTGGATCGAGGTTTGATTTCCACTTCTGAACACTAGCTGTGGATGCTGGTCCCTGATTCTCTAAGACAGTAGTTCTCAAAAGTGTGGTGCCTGACTCAGCAGCAACAGCATCACCTGTGATCTCGTGAGACATGCAAATTCAGAGGCTCCACCCCAGACCTTCTGAATGAGAGTCTTCTGGAGGCAGAGCTCAGCAATCTGTAGTTTAACAAGCCCTCCAAGGGTTTCTGGTAAATACCACAGGTGTGAAACCACCGCCCTAAAAGACTTTATTCATTGACTGTGTGTAATAACACTTGCTTCACAGAGTTTCTTTGAGGATTAAATTAAAACAGGTAAAGCATACAGTCAAGTGCCTAGACCATAAGAGATGCTCAAAATACGGCAGTTTTCCATAGTGGTTGGAATAGACTGGTGACAAATAGAGATATTAAATGCATAGCCATACAACTGTTGGAAAACTCGGCACATCCTGCATGCAAGTAAATATTAGCTCATGTCTCTAAGCCCTCAAAAGCACCAGACACCTCTCCTGCCAACACAGATGACCAGGGAGCAATGGCAAGCTTGAGTTTCTTTTCTAAGGTCCTTCACTTCCTTGTTCCTCAGCACTTGAAGACTACCAGATCTCTATTGCTAGATCATGACCCAAGTCATCTGCATGTGTGCATGGTTATTTTGGTTTTGCAAAACATAATTATTAAAGAAAATCGAGCTGGAACTAGGTGCAAAGAGCATGGCCAGCAATACTACACCAGCAAAGAATATGTATAACTCATGCAAAGCAGGCCAAGTATTTCTAGGCTTTTGCTAATAAATAGGTTCCCAGCAGAGGGTAGGAAAAGTAGTGAAACAAAGGGATTCATTGGATTTGAAGGGGACCTAGCTGAAAAATATCAGAATTTTGGACAAAGTTGTCAGTAAAATGTGTGCAACTAAATATTAAAATGTGAATATCAAAGATACTTCTCATGTCCCTTTTTGGTTGGTGATCTTCAGAAGATTTTCATAATCCACATCTCACTGGACCCTTACAAGGATTCAGAGAGGGAGACATACTCTGTGTTAATTATTTACAGAAAAGGAGAGAGGTAATATAATTCAACCAGACCACACAGCTGGTAATAGGACCTAGACTGAAACGCACATACATCCGTTTGTTTTGTTTGGAATACCTTCCCCAATCATCTCCTCACCCATCGCATTTCTAATCTGACCAGATCTTTTAGGATCAAACCTAAAATTCTACTTCCTCCCAAGTGCCCCACCTATCTCTTTAGTAGAAGGAGTCTTTTCTTTCTCTGCATGTGCAGAGGTTCTATCCCTGGATTAATGTACTAACTCTTTCACTCCTGTAGCAAATATTTGAGGAATGCCAAATAGGACCTAGGCTGTCTTCTAGTCACTGAGGTTGTCTGTAGTTGTCATTCTGGTGTATGACATGGATATTAAACATATACGATAAATTATATGGCAACATAGAGTGTGTACATAGTACATGCTATGAAGAAGAAGCAACATGCTAGAAAGAGAAGTAATCAAGATCTACTTTTGACTTGAAAGTTAGGAAGCTCTCCCTGGAAAAAGACTTTTTCCAGCTGAGATCTGAAGGACATGTAGCAGCCAGCCAGGTAACAAGTGGTGGGAAGCGCATTTAAGGCAGAGGGAACAGCACTTTGAAGACCCTGAAATGCATGGGAGGAACCAAAAGAAGTTTAGTGGAACTGGAGAATGGTGATTTAGGGTAACAGGTAAGCCAGGGGCTTATAGAGTACATTTAATAAACCAGTGCGGAGCTACTGAAGATTCTTAAGCAAAAGGGAGACAATCTGATCTGTGTTTTGGCATAATCACATTAGCTTGAGTATGGAGAATGGATAAGAGGGAGCAAGAATGGTATTGAGGATAACAGTTGAGAGGTTATTGCAAAGTGCAATCAAGGAGCTTAGGTTGAGGTGGGAGGAATAGGGGGAAAGTAGATGACTGAGGCATCTTTTGGAGATTGAATAGGCAGCAGAGGGCAATGGACTTGATACATAGAAAAAGGAGAAGAAGAAATCAAGAGTGACCACAGCATTTGTGCCTTGGGCTAAAAGATGGATGAACAGAGGTGACCTGCACCCAGATGGGGGAAACTTAGGGAGGAGTGAGACTGAGTGGAAGAAGACACTTAATTGTTTTTATGGTGCTCATCAGAGCATATTTTCCATTTCAGCTATGTGAGCATATATTTTATGTTTTTATACATCCTAAAGAACTAAGTCTTGATTAACTTTATTCATCACTTATCCAATTCCACCAAAATGCCACTAATATAGTCCCTGGACCGTAGTAAGAGTTCAAAGAATATGCATTTCGTTGGTTGGTTGGTTGGCTTAATAAATGAATCCAAATAGCATTCATCCCAATGCCTGGAAAATGGCAAATGCTTAGTGAAAATGTTAACTATTGTATTCCACAATAATAACATGCCTTTTGCAAACTGACCTTGTATCTCCCAAAAGCTTCCACGAAGAGTAAATGCAACACAGTTTAGCGTATAACCAAATCCCCAGGTCCTGACACATTTACCATTTAACAAAACACTGAAGCTCCTAATTAAAAAATAATAAGCTTCCATATTATGGTGACACAAGCATAACGGGGCAGTTGCATGTGTTACAGCTGTTACTGTGCTCTGCAAGCTTTGCCCTCAGAGCTTTCAATTAAAAGCGACACTGAATTCACTCCTCACACCATATGCGGATCCTGAAAGCATTTCCTTCTTTCTTTGTAAAATGTTAGATGAAAGAGTGGAGAAAAATGTGTGAGACATACACACACACACACACACACACACACACACCACACATTCAGCAACCAGGACTACTGTCATAAAACCTCTCATTTCTACCTCCCCATCCACCTTGGCCTCTGATTTGCTGGGTAACCTTGAACAACTTTTCTAATATTTTTGCACTTTTGTGTGTAATATTTTTAAGTGCAAAAGTTGGTGTCAATTTGCCTAGCTGAGATTGGGTTCAGAATAGTTTACACTATCCCCAAACACTATCATGCTGATATATCATGGCAAATGTAGATTTTGCATTCATACTAATAATAGAATAAATTAAATGCCATGGTAAGTTAATACATTTAATTCCATCACCTCACCAAATGCTTGCAAGTTTTCTAATAGAGACCATTCCAGTCTGAGAAATATAAGAAATAATCTCTATAATTCAGGGTTATGGTTATTCATGAAAGTGTGCTAATTGTATATTTTTATACCTTGGAAAGCTCTGTAAATGGGAATAAATGGGTCGATGTATCATGGTTTGAGAGGTTCTGGGAGCAGACTGCTATTGACCATACTGCTTCCCACATCTTGTCACACCAACTGAAGGTCTACTTTTAGCAATTTGAGGCTATATTATGAAAGATTGTGTACTATCTACTTATTCTATTAGGAAACATCACATAGAAATGTCATTACTTATTTCTGAGACTATCTCAGTGGAATGTGAGCTCCATAAGGTTATGGACAATATCTGATTTACTCAATTGCATATCAACAGCAATCAGTTGAAATACTTATCACATAGTAAGCACTCAATAAAACACTACTAAAAGAATTAGTGTGTTCATGAAGGAGAATAAAAGAGACAGGTGGAAATGGGCAGATGTGAGTTCAAACCCAAACTCCACCACTTAATGGCCATGTGATCTTGACCAAGTTACTTACTCTACCTGGAATGTACTTTTTGAATCTTCAATATCTTTCTCAAAGTTTTTGAGAATTGAATAAGGGAACATATATAAAACACTTAGCTTAGTGACTGACATACAATAGGCAGGCAGTAATTTCAGGACCCTTCTACCCACACTGTGAATTTTGGTTCAGTTGGAACCAACTCAGCACACATTCCAAAACCTAGTAGGGTCATACAGAGACAAAAGAAAAAGCACACTACCAACTTTACCCTCATGGATGGTATATGCCATTGAGAACGTAAGTCATCAACCTAAGACTTTTAAACCAGTACTTTCCAGTCCCAGAGAAGAGAGGATTCTGCCCTGGTATCTGCACTTTGGAGGGTCCCATTCTGGCCCTCCTCTGGCTGTGTGTTTCCTCAAAGGGTGAGGATTCTGTGGGGTGAAGGGGACATGAGTACTCAGAGCCCAACTTCTGGTTTATACCCTGTTTATACAGAACCACAAACTTTGTAAGCCACATAGTGCAAGCCTTCTTCCAGAAGCTGCATAGACCTCTTCTGGTTTATATTCCTGAGTTAAGAATGCAGGTCACATGTGTGGACACCTTATAAATGAAAGGTGGTCAAGGGGAAGGGATTTGCAGAGAAAATAGAGGGTACTTGGGCATGAAGGCTGAGGGGTCCACACGTGAAGATACACATGCAAGGGCCTCTCTTTGGGAGGATTACGTAAGAAAATGAAAGTAAATAATAAAAATAAAGACTGGCACATTGCAAGCATCCAGTAATATGGGAAAAGAGTATAAAGATGAAGTAATCAACTTATATCGAGTGAAGCCCAACAGAGTGGAAAGGAACAAGTTTCAAGAGGAAGTGGCATTTGAGAGCTGTGAAGAATTTGGACTCAAGAGATGGGGAAATGGTCAACCCAAACAGATGTTCAAGCAAACTCATGAATTAAGAAATTATATGATTATATGGCATTGGGAGAAGGGTGAGTGATCTCTTCTCAGTGATACATCAAATGTATAGAAAGATGTCCTAGAAGGTGAATTTAGAAAAGCAAGTTTGGGTGAAGTTGTTTTATCACTGCTGTAACAGGTTACCAAAAAATTAGTGATTTAATGCAATACAAATTAATTCTCTTACAGTACTGGAGGTCAGAAGTCTGATATAAGTCATAAAGGGCTAAGATTAAAGTGTAGACAGACCTGTTTCCTTTTGGAAGCTCCAGGGGAGAACTTGTTCCTTGCCCCTTTCAGCTTCTAGAGGCTGACAAAGTTTCTTAGGTTCTGATCTCAATCAGTTCAATCTCTCCTTCCAGGTCACATCTCCTCTCTGGTGTCTCTTCTTCCTGTTTTTTTTTTTTTTTTCCTCTTCTTTTTTTTTCTTATAAGGACCCTTATGATTACATTGTACTCACCTGATAAACAGGATAATCTCCTTATCTTAGGATCTTTAACTTAATCACATCTGCAAAGTCCCTTTTAGTGTGTAAGGTAGGGGTGTGAGCATGTTTGGAGGCATTACTCAGTCTACCTTAGTTGTCAAGTCCTCAAACGTGAGATTGAGAAGTCATCTGAATTCTATTTTTGAGAGAAAGATTTCCATTTGATTGATAGGAATGAGCCGTGCGGGTATAAAGTTTGTTCGAGAATATGAATGTGTGTCCATTGTGTGGAGAGGGCTCTGCCACGGCTTCAGGAGCACAGAGATCCCTTAAAAAGCCCAAATTCACCTCTAGATGATGTTTGCTATTTGGGGATTCAGATTCAGTATGGTCACATTGTCTAATTTTTCAAATAAATATGGAAATTTGTATTTTTGCAAGCAATTTTCCAGTATTTGAATGTTAATTCCAGGTTTGTTTAATTGTTAACTGCCCCCTCCCAAAAAATACATCATACAGGATGGTTGTTGTTTTGTTTTTGTTCTTGTTTTTTTTATCATAAGCCTAAGTATTCTGATATGAATAGTGAAAGACCTCTGAAATTTCTGAGTAGTGGGGGAAACAAGATTTGAATTGTGCTTTTAGGAAGCTCATTACAAGCTACCATAAAGATAGACTGAGAATGTCCAGTTAGGAGATCATTTTGGTAATCCAAGTGCAGGATTCCCGGCTTCCAAAGTATGCCAGGGACAATTGAGGTGGGGATGAGACGAGGTACAGGTCATGAAAGCAGTGTAACAAGGTAGAATTGACAGGACTTAAGGAGCTGACTGGAGAGAAGGCAGAAGAAAGACAAGAGCTGAAGATAACATCAGGGCTTTGAGCCCAGGAAATGGGATAATTTGATTCATTTCCTTATCTCCTGGGGCAGTATGTTTGGGATGCTTTTCAGAGATAACTTTTGTATGATAGCAAGAATGTGTGTTGATCAAGAAACCTAAATCCTGTGTTGGCCCAACCATCCTTTCAGTAACTTGAGGTTCCTGGAATCAATAGATGTGTGAAGAGGCAAAGCAAGACAAATCAACTATTTAATGTCACTTAGAGCTGTGGCCTCATATTCCACGTGGCAGAGCTTAGTAAGCATGCTAGAACACATGGATGGTATATTGTTTCTATACTACTTAAGGTTAAATAGCCTTGAAACCAAGCAAATCCTAAAACTATTCCAGCTTCATGCAATACGCAGACCCAATTATCTGTACCAATAAGAATGATAGGCCAAAAGACAACATCTATTAGTGTTCAATAAAAAGGAGTAAGCAAGGAAGCATAACAGATGCTTGACACAATCCGGGGGTCCTTTTACCACCCAGTCATGATGCTGATGCAGCCTTTAGTCATATAACTGTAAGGGATTAGGACAGGGGAGAAAAAGATCAGGAGAAAGTAGGACAGCTCACAGATATGCTATTAAAGACAACCATTACCACTTGCACTTTGAAAGATCTCCCCACAAGAACAATGACCAATTCCAGTGTTCTGGGTACCAGTGGAATTTGGTAAACCTAGTTGAAGATTCTCCCTCCATATAAGTAGATAAATAGGTGTGGGGATAGAGACATGAGAAGCCTTAAAATGTGCCCCAGAAACCACTGTTTCTTATCTGTCAAACACTGAAAAACAAAGAGGAGTGGGGTTCTTTGCTGTCAACAAGGTCAAGGTCATGGGAGGAGGTCCACAAGAGTTTTACAACAGAGGCACCAATAAAGTGTTGTTTCAACATTCAACAAGGCATTCTTCTGAGATGAACCAGTGTATCTTTTACATTTGAGTTGGATCTTGAAGGATCTGTTGGAATTTCTCAAGGAACAGATGCCTAGCAGATAGTACATGGTAGGCAAAGAAGAATGAAATGAAAAATGAGTTTCTGGAAGAGGATACATGGTGACTGAAGCTAGAACAGGATCTTGATCACAAAGGGTTTGTTGTGGATTAGAAGCCCACAGGCACTGGGGAATTGTTGAAGGTATATGACTTCCTTACTGCTAGTTTAGAGAAATCACACTGGTATGTGTTTTTAGAAGAAGCACACAGGTGACTTTCACAAATGTGACTTTTATCATAGTGCAGGAGTTAAGTATGCCAGCTCTGTCTCCTCTATTTGTTTGACCTTGGCAAGCTACTTAAATTTTTTGATGGTGGTATATGCTTGTTTTGTCTTTCAGACCAAAGTTACCTTTATGTAAGTAGCCCCCTCCCACTTCAGCTCTGGTTCTGGGCTGTTGCGCAGGATGCCCACAGGTTCTAAAAAGGATGTTGCATCAGATGGCCAAATTCAGAGAGCTCAGATCCTCATGGATGGCTCTGCAAGGCCAGCTTCTTTAGAAAGGGTGAAGTGAGGTCAAAACTGAAGAGCCACAGCTTTCTTGAGGCTCTCCCCATGAGCTGGGGTGGAAGAGCCTCGTGTGGCCCTGGAGAGACAATACACTCTGTTTGTTTGTGCCCCAGCCCTGTGGGATTGACTTGGCTCTGAAGGACAGAACAGAATAGGCATTTAAGAGGCTCTAAGAGCTTGTGTAGATGAAGCCTTCAGAATCTGCCTCATTTTTTAACCTGGTCCTCAAAACACAGTCACAAAGAACAGAATGTTCTCCAGCCCTGTCACAGAGAAACAGTTGGATGGTGAGTGAGCAATGCAAAAATTATGAAGAAGGATCCACTTGCTTATGCTTTCAAAGTAAATTTTGTCCTTGAAAGTGTATGTTTCCCTCCTCATTATGTTTTGCTTCTGGTCTGCTCTTCAAAAAGGTACAATGTAAAGAAATGCTATGTAACTAAATAATAGGAATGCGGGTGGTTAAAGCACTGAGGAAGAAGGAAGTAGGTTAGAACTGGGAAGGGAGAGGCAGAGAGGAAACTAAAGAGAGCAAGAAGTAACACTTATATGGTACTTTGCATTTTATAAAGTGCTTTCACAAGCATTATTTCCCTTGGTCATTTTGTACTTACAAAATGGAAAATTTTCACTTTACATTCAGGATAACTAAGATCCAGAGAAGTTAAGTACTTGGCCAAGGCTTCACAGCTATCATGTGACAGATCCAGGATTTAAATCCAAGTCATTCTTCGTTCACCTAGACATGCTAGGCATTTTGTTCCTTACTGACTACACAGAGATAAAATGATAGTCCCTGCTCACCAAGAACTCCCAGGCAGTTGGGGAACTAGAGGAGAAGAAACCAGATCTTTACTATGCAGAAAGCACTGATATCACAGTGCCTGGTGAATAGTAAGCGCTCAACAAAACTGTATGCTGAATGTGCCAATACGTGAAGAATCAATAAAAACACGGGATCCTACAGGAGTCCAGATGAAAGTGTGGTTTGCTATAGTTCCCCATTCCTTTTGCTTTGGGGATTCTAACTCTGAACACCCCACTGCCTCCCACCCCTTGTCGTAAGTATGATGCTGACTTGTTCCCCTCCTCCCTCCAACACAGAGAAATATGACTCATTAGGAGGAAGGATCACCCACCTCTAGTCTCCCCTGTCCTCTGGGTACAAAAAAGCTCACACCAGCTAGGAGTAACACTACAGCCCAACTCTCCCAACACCCAGCCTTAGCTAATCAACACCAGGGTGACAGTGCGGGACTTCCTTTGGTGCCTTATCATAGTACAGGAGTTAAGAATGCCAGCTCTGTCTCTGTTTGTTTAACCTTGGGCAAGTTACTTAAACTTTTTGTATCTCAGTTTTATCATGTGTAAAATGCAGGTGTAATCATTCCTATAGATTCACTAGCAGGCTGTTGAAAAGAAGAGATGAGGCAATACATATAAAGCTCTTAGCACCAGCGCCTGAAACAGAGTAAGATTTCAATAAGTGTAGTCACCATAGCTATTTTTATCTGACGTCGTACTTTCTTAGCCATTACCCCAGTGCTGATTCAGTGCTGTAAAACTAACCTAGCTCAGGGTGCACTTCCTGACTTTTGTGGAAATAGTCCTGACATCAATGGCCTCCCTATTTTTCTTCTTTCTCTCTTCTCCTTTCTCTTCTTTTCTTTTCTTTCTTTCTTTTTCTGTCTCTTTCCTTTCTCTGTCTTTGTTTCTTTCCTTTCTCTGTCTTTGTTTCTTTTTCTCTTTCTCTCTTTCTTCTTTCTTTCTCTCTTCTGGTGGTTCTGGTGCCCAATGATTACATTCTACATTTGTTTCAGCCCTGTGGGCCCATCCTGATATTCCAGAATTCCTGATGCAGTAGTCAAATTAGTGTTTCCAAGATTTCCTGACAAATCAAATAGAAATAGCCTAATACCAGTCTAAAGCCAAAATGGTAACCTTTCTTGTTGTTAACATTTAAACTTGCCCTCCTTCTTAGGAAATATATAAATGAGAAAGTTTCTTCTTTATTCCTCTTATTTCTTTTCTTTTTTTTTTTTTTAAACAGTAAGCAAAATTATCTAGGCCTGGATTAACTTGACATACACATTTGGCCAAACTTCATTATGTAGCTACTATGTATCAGGAATTAGTGAAAAAATGATCAAGAAGAGTTCCCAGCCCTTATAGTATACTGAAATAAACAGATATTTCCTCTAGGGTACAATTTCAGTGGAAAGATTTACTAATTTATATTGTGTTTACAACAAAATGTTTCAATTTCTTTGGAAAAAGAAGCAATTAATAAATGAGAAGCAATAGAAAAGTAGTTTATATCACTGGCTTTGTAGTCAGCTGGATTTAGGTTTAAATATCCATTCCTAAAATAGTACAATATTTCCTTGAGCAAACAACCTTTTAATCCTCAGTTTTCTTATCTGTAATATATGTAATAATACCGCACACAAGATTGTCCTGAGGATTAAATAAGATTGTGCTAAAGATTTAGGACAACTCAACAGGAGCTAGATATATAGATATTATCATCATTGTAAATGTATAAATTAAGCTCTAAACAAAGAATCACATTAAAAGTTATAATAGAGTCATATACCAAGTGCTATATCCCAAGAAAACGTTCAGAAACAAAGGTTTAATGTTCTTCTTTTGAAAGATAATTAGGACTAGGAAAAGCAGATCCTCCATTGAATGAGAGACCTTTGCAAGTACGGCAAGAGAATGTGATTTGAGGAGGCCCCAAGTATTAGTCCAATTACCGTCTTAACTGGGGAACACCTCAGTTGACCAGGAATATGCCTGGCAAAACATTGTTCCTCTGCTGATTGGCTCTCCATTTTTCAGGTATGGCTGCACATTTTTCTAGGCCGTTGGAGGTAGAAGTGGATCTTAGGAGAAACCTACTTTCCATTTTCTCACACAACAGAACATGCCCCTCTCAGGGAAAGCCCACTGGGCACCTAAGAAGTTGGCCTCTATCACTTTTAGAAATGTCCTGGTCTGTATATGCAGATTGTAAATACATGCTCAGGCAGGGAGCGGTGGCTCACGCCTGTAATCCCAGCACTTTGGGAGACCAATGGGGGTGGATCACGAGGTCAGGAGTTCAAGACCAGCCTGGCCAATATGGTGAAACCCAGTTTCTACTAAAAATACAAAAATTAGCCGGGCATGGTGGCACGCACCTGTAATCTCAGCTACTCAGAAGACTGAGGAAGGAGAATTGCTTAAACCCGGGAGGTGGAGATTGCAGTGAGCCAAGATCGTACCACAGCACCCCAGCCTGGGCAACAGAGTGAGACTTTGTCTCAAAAAAAAAAAAAAAAAAAAAAAAA
>NW_012103810.1:415417-455330 GCF_000951045.1 Mandrillus leucophaeus
AAAAAAAAAAAAAAAAAAAAAAAAAAAACCAAAAAAAAACCGCACACAAAAAAACATGCTTAGAACATAAGCTCCAGGATTTCAAACTAAAACTTGTTCGTGCACAGATAAAGTTTTTTTAAAAGCAGCTATATTTAAGTACAATGTAATCAAATAATAAACTACACATGAAGTGTGCAGTTTGATAAGTTTTGACATATGTGTGCACCCATGAAACATAATCAGGATAATGTACATATCTACTCCTTCAAAAAGTTTCCTTGTGCCTCCTTGTAATTCTTCCCACTTGCCACTCCCTGTTCTTTTTCCATTCCAGGCAATCATTGATGTGCCTTCAGTCACTGCAGATTAGTAAATGGAATCATTTGGTTTTTATTTTTTTTTTTGGTCTGTTTTCTTTCACTCAGCATAATTATTTTGAAATTCATTCATATTGGTCTGTGTGTACATGGTTAATTTTCTTTTAATTGTCAGTGGTATTCTGTTGTAGGGATATACCACAATTTTTTATCTGTTTACTTTTTTGATGGATATTTCTGTTGCTTTTAGTTTGGGGCTATTACAAATAAAACTTCTATGACTGTACATGGATAGCTCTTTGTATGGACATATGTCCTCTTTCTCTTGTGTAAGTACCCTAGGGTAGAATAGCTGAGTCATGTGGCAGGTGTATGTTTAACTTACTTTGGAACTGCCAAACTATTTACCAAAGTATTTGTAACATTTTATATTAACACTAACAGGAGAATTTGAGTTGATTCACATTGTCATCAACATTTAGTAAAGTCAATTTTTCTTTTATTTTAGACATTTCGATATGTATAATGATATCTCCTTGTGATTTTAATTTGCATTTTCCTATTGAATACTAACACTGAGCATTTTTTCCTATGCTTCTTGGCCATTTATGTATATTATTTGGTGAAAAATGTGTTCAATTTGTTTTTACTTTTAAAATTTGTCTTGTTTGTTTACTTATTACTGAGTTTTGGTGGTTTTTATTTTTATTTTATTTTATTTATTTAATTTTTTGAGGTGGAGTCTCACTCTTTTGCCCAGGCTGGAATGAAGTGGTGAGATCTCAGCTCACTGCAACCCCCCACCTCCTGCCACCCATCTGCCCACGTTCAAGCAATTCTCCTGCTTCAGCCTCTCAAGTAACTGGAATTACAGGCGCCCACCACCACACCCATCTAATTTTTGTATTTTTAGTAGAGATGGGTTCCGCTGTGTTGGCCAGGCTGGTCTCGAACTCCTGAACTCAGGTGTTCTACCCACCTCGACCTCTCAAAGTACTAGGATTACAAGCAGGAGCCACCACGCTCGGCTTTGATGGTTTTTAAAAAATAAATTCTGAATATATGATGTATCAAATATATGTTTGTAAATATTTTTCCTAGTTTTACCTCCTCTTTTTATTATCTAAAGAGTGTCTATTGAAAAGCAGGAAAAGCAGAAGTTCTTAATGAAGTCTAATTTATCAGTTTTTTTCTTTTATGAATTGTGCTTTTGATAATTTAAGAACTTGTTACTTAACCCATGGTTAAAAATATTTTCTTCTATATGTCTCTCTAGAAGTTTGATGTTTTACCTTTTACATTCATGTCTATGATTCATGTTGCGTTAATTTTTCTATATTGTGAGGAATGAAACAAAATTCTTTTTTTGTTTGTTTGTTTTTGCAATCTGATAGTTCCAGCAATGTTTGTTAAAAAGACTATTCTTCCTCTACTAAATGGCTTTGCACCTTTATAAAACAATAAATCGGCCATATATGTGTGAGTCTATTCTGTTCCATTATTTATTTGTATATCTCAATGCCAGTATTATAGTCTATTCACCACATTTATTTCTATAGATTTATAGTAAGTCTTAAAATCAAGTAGTGCAACTTCTCCAACTCTTTTTTTCCACAGTTATTTTGGCTCTGATATTATGCATTTCCATATGAATTTTACAGTAATCTTGTAATTTCCTACCAAAAATTCTGCGGAGATTTTGATTGAGATGCTGTTTCATGTGTAAATAAATTTGGCAGTAATTTACATCTTAACAATTGAGTCACCCAAGCCATAAACATGGCTTAGCTTTCCCTTTATTTAGAACTTCTTCGATTTCTGCAATATTTTATAGTTTGTGGTATATCTTATGTATTTTTCTCAAATTTATCTATCTTAAGCCTTTCATATTATTGAAGCTATTGTAAATGGTATAGTTTTAATTTTTATTTCTTTTTATAATTGTTAATATATAGAAATACAGTTGATTTCATATTGATTTTGTGTCTTTAAATTTTAACAAATTTATTAGTTCTAAAATATTGATTATGGATTCCAACATATATTCTACATAGATGATAATGTCTTCTCCAAATAAAGACATTGTTACTTTGTACCTCCAACCTGTTTATCTTTTATTTTTCTTGCTTTATTCAAAAGGCTAGAAAGTCTATTATAATGTTGAATGAAAGTGGTAAGAGCAGACATCTTTGCCTTGTTCCTAGTTATAAGGTGAAGAATTTAGTCTTCACCATTAAGTATAAGCTGAATTTAGGTTTTTTACATTTCTTGTATTAGTTTGAGGAAGTTCCCTGGCACCACAGCTCCTGTCTATTCCACCTTGCCGTTGTGTTAGTAATTTGAATTGCTATACTATATTCTCTTTCTTTTAATGGCACCAAATTCTTAAAGTACACAAGGCATTGCATAGAATGTGAACCAATAGGCTATAGATCCATCTTTCTAAAGTAAATGAGAGGAAGAAGGATATTTAACCTATGCCCTAGAGTCACAGTTTCCAATGATGAGTATGAAAAATTTTAATTCCAAAGAAGTTTAAACTTTTAGCTCTTTGTTCCCTCTGCAAATTCTCGTCACATTCTAGACATTTCCCTCTGCCTCTTCAACAGCCCCACCCCCTTACAAACAAGCATACCCAAGCAATTGCCATGTAGTATTTTACTTACTTTGTCTCCCTTTGTTTGCTTCTCTCCATTCTTCTGCCATGCCCCTTGTTCAAGCTGCCACCTTGACTGTACAACAGGCTCTTTATTGGTTTCCCTCCTTTCTGCCTGCCTCATCCCAATCTGCCATTCCCCAAAGCCAATGATCTTTCAGAAAATAAAACACAAACTTGTCACTCTTATCTTTAAAATTCTTTCAATGACTTCTGCTTAGTATAAAGCTTGGAATCTTCATTGTGGTTCTCACAGAATTACATAGTCTGGTTTCAGCCTCAGTGAAGAGCTAGTGGCTTTACCAATACTCCCTGCCTCTAACAGTATGTACTTCTTCCAGTGGGAGACTTATTCCATTAGAAACCTAGTACAGTAGTTACGTCTGTAGGTCCTGAAGTCAAACTGCTTGGGTCCAAAACTCTGTTCCACCAAGCTATGTGATGTTGAGCCCTTAATAACCTTTCCATGTGTCAGTAAACCTGACAGAATAAAAATAATTCTTATCTTAGAAGGTTGTGAGGGTTAAATGAGATTTGTCACATAAATACTTTAAAAGGGAAGCTGACACATAGTCAAAATACAATTTGTTTTAGTTGTTAAAATGTGTATTCCTTTGTTGTTCACCTTAAATGGGTTCCAGGAAGTAGGTGTGAGGATTAAATGAGACAGTATAGACAAAATTCCTAGAAGAGTTCTGAAACGGGGTTGACTTTCTGTAAAGGAGGTTTTGTTTCTTTCCTTCCTTTCAGTCTATACCAGTCTCCACCTCAGGACCCTGTTTTCCCTCAGAAAGTAAACAGTTCTTTGCTGCAGTTACACCCACCTCTTTCAAGAGTACAGATGAGGGACCTCGAGTTTGAGAAGACAGTAATTGCAGAGGAGTTTGTCTTTGTGAATCTTATTAGTTGGCACTTTTATTTCTAAAGCAAGAGCTCTGTTTTGTTGTTGTTTGCCCCTCTTCCTCCCCTTCTCTTTTCTATGTGGTTGCAGCTTTTAAAGGCTTAATTAGAGCAATAAAAAAATACCAATTTCGCCTTTTCCTCCTTTTTAATAACAAGTAAAAGTTGAGAGCCAGCTGTGGGTGAACGCTATTTGAAAGCTGCTACTAATCTGAAGTTTCATTTTTCACTGCTTCAAGGCACATTTGAAAATTAGTGCTGACACGTGCAAATGAGTTTGAGATGGAAGAAAAATATATGTATGGTGCAAGGTGCTCTGAAGACTATTGTGGGGAATAAAGAGGCTTGCATGGGAGTTTCTGCTTGATGTCAAGGGGGTAAATAAAAATTCAGATTCTCTTATCAATTTTCCTACTTAGGAGGACCCTGGAGTTTCTTTGATGACAGTCCCTAACTTCACTTGGATTCTTCCGTGTTCCCTTCCTACAATTCTCTAGCCAAAGCAAGCTTTCAAATTTTTCATAGGGTGGGCAGCTTCTTCCTCAGTAATCTTTAGCAGGATATAAATACAGAGTTGAATTTTTGCCAATTTTTATGATGTCCTAAAATAGTTACATAGTTTTTTTAAATTAAAATAATAAAAAATTAATATTCTTCAGTTTTTCTTCAAAATTTTCTGGCTAAGAAGTATCAACATGCTATTGGAAATCACAATATATATATATGCACTTTTGAAGAAATCTAAAAAAATGGAGTGTAGCCAAGGACAGGTGACAAAGATGGTGAGGAAACTGGAAACCATGCCAGGAAGGCAGGAAAGTGACAGAAGAAACTGAAGTTGAGTAATGCAGAAGAGGGAAGGGTTAAAAAGATTACTTCAGACTGACATAGCTTCACTAAAGCATATCTTGGCAAAGCCCCCCACCCTTTCTATCTGGCAGCTCCTGGGCCCTCTCCCAAATCCAGGCCAGCTCTCCAGTACCCCCCTCCCTGTCCTTGTTTGCAACAGAGATTCCTCCAGCCTTCACCCTTCCACAACTGTCTCCTCCCCAAAGCTCAGTCTTGATTAGTGCTGTGGTTAACAGCAAAGTCTTCAATGTTTCATGGTTCAAGACCACACTCCGCCACTTACTACAGAGTTACTTTGGACCACCCTCCATTTATCCATATTTTAGTCGCACATTAATTCATTTAACGACTATTTATGCAGTCTTACTGTGTGTATCACTGACTCTTAACTTCATTCTTGTCTAGGGATAATGATTGTCCCAACATCACCTGTGGTTACGAAAGAGAAATAATGCATGAGAAAGCCTAAGCATAATGACTGGCACATGGGAGGTGCTCCTAAAATGGTAGCTATTATTAGGGTTATCAATATCATTAGCATTTTTGTGTACCCAAAGGTGAACACACAGGTCCTATGTGTTTGATAGGTTTTAGAGCTGATCCGTTCTAAGAATGGATGAAAGAGTAAAGCAAGTGAATTGCTCAGCCAGGTGAGCAACAATGTGAAGAGGAAAAATATTTGGTGGAGAGGTAGGAAAATGGAGAAGACAAGGAGACGGCAGCAGGTGCTCCAGGCAGCTAAGGCATAACAGACAGATAGTCTTTTCATCTGATGTGCTGCAAGTCTTCATTTCTGTTGTGGTTATTTTCTAATTGCAAGTTTTGTTTTGTTTTTAGCCATTTGTATAACATGTACAGAACAAATAGAGCTATGGCTTTGGTTTGTAGTTTTTGTTACTGGTCTTGTATCTCTAACAGCCTGGTGATCTTTCCCTCTGCACCCTGCTTTTCCTAGAATGCTGTGATGAGGCATCAGGATGTCAAGGCAGTCTGTGAACATGCTTAATGCCATCCTCGATCACCGCCCCTGCACCAATCTCTTCCTATTGTCGCATTTGTTTCTCCCATGATACCCTGGTCCTCTCACATCACAGGCCTGCCCTATTGTATAGTAACCTGTGTACTTCTCATAGTCCCATTCCATCCTGAAGTCAAAAAGGTTAAGAGCAAAGTCTCCAACTTGTTTTGTCTCTTAATTGCCTGAAGTTCCTGGAACATTGTAGGTGACCAATCACCTTGGTCATGTATTATGCTGCAGAAAATGACTTTATATATTATGCTGCATAAAATCAAATAGGCTAGGCTGGATAGGACCATAGAGAGTAAATAAAACAGGACAGAACCAGATTAGGTAGGGAATTGTAGAATAGAACAAAATAAAACTCAAGGCTGCAAACATTTGTAAAGGAAGGTATACTGATATTGAAAAAGAAAAAAAAAGAAAAGTTACATTAAAAATCTCTGAAAAACTCTTTTAAATGGGTTACTTATTAGATCAGTGGTGGTGACAAATTCTAATAGAAGAATCAACTATGTTGATAAAAGGGTTTTTGTTTTTGTTTTATTTGTTCTGTTTTTGGTTTTTTAGTACAGAGGTTTGAAGTGATGGTGATCATTTCTTAATCATTTTTGAGCCTATATAAGAACCTTGGAAGTATATAAATAGCCCAAGAGAATGTAGAAATGGTAATGGACCAGCTGCTACCCAATATTGCCCTTTAGCTATGCTTTCATTTTATTAGAATATAATAAGCTCAACTGAAAATGTTTTAATATGTCTGCATTACTCAACAGCCTGGGAATAATTCTAATTATTATTGAGTTTATCATTGTGACTATGGCACATTCTTTCTTTGAATTCCTGAAGACTATTTAAGATGCAAATGATGCTGGCTTTATGAATAATTTGGGGGATGAAAGATTCATAATTAATTTGACCCCTCCCTGCCAAATATACACACACACAATAAAATGAAATGATTTCTTTAAAATGCAAAATGATTTACATGAACATGGAATGAATACTGTTATGTATAGCAAAATGTGAAGCATGGTTTCTGGCAGTCGTGCAAGGCATGCTGGGTAAGCATAGAACATGGCCTCATAGGGACAGTTGGGAAGACGATTGCTCAGTGCTCACAGAAAGATGCGGTTGAGAAAATTGACTATATACAAGGACTAATCAGAAGAGGGAGACAGAGATAGATACAGGAGAGGGAAACCATAGAATGAGCATCAGTTCAAGCAGCAGATAGTAGTTGAGGCTAGGTAGGTAACAACAGATGTTAACTAAGATCTCAGTTTCTAACCAGTAAATGACTGAGCATGTTCCATCCCTGGGAATGGAAACTGCAAGGGTCCAGCAAACAACTGAGTTGGGTCTCAGTTGCAGGAGCAGCTCTATGAGGAACGAGGAGTCCTAGGGAGGAGGAGAAAAGTCTCATGCTGCCTTGCCATGAGGGGCTCAGGGCATAACCCAAAGTCTCAGTTTTCTCCCAGTCCATTATCTGATGGGACTGAAGTTCCTCCCCATGAACTGTCCAGGGCTGAGCTTGTATGTCAGTGTATCAGGATAGGGAGACATAAGAAAGGGCCTTGGGACAAAAGTCGGTCATTACACTTAACTAAGTACTCAGCCTATCATTCAGCAATTCTCAGATCTAGTTGATCAGAATCCCCATATCCAGTTCCTCATGTGGAGTCCAGGGATCTTCATCTTTAACATACTTCTATCAGGAGATGCTACTAATCAGCCAGGTCTGAGATCCCTGCCCTCGGGGAAAACCAAGCTTGTTCCCTAACACCTGGAAGTCTCAACAACCTTGTTTTCACTTCTGCCAGTGACTCCTGCAGTTATCTTTCCTTTTAGGAAATATTACAAGACAGAAATATTCTGAGCCACCTGAAGTTTCGATGAGCAGTATTCTGAACACACCAGAGGTACATTGAATTAGAATGTCTAGAACTAGGGCTCACGAACTTCCATGCCTAAATTCCCCAGGTGACTCTTACCAAGAACCATAGTGCAGAATGCCAGCATCTTGGACATGGGGCTAGGAATTTCCCTAACATTCCTGGCACATGAAGATGCAAATGTGTATTTCATTGATTATATGTATTATATTGTGCCTTGTTTGTGATTATTCATTATTTATAATTTATACTTGACAACTTGCATACAGAGGCTGACAGAGAGAGTTGGGGAGGCAAAGCCACTAACAGGCATGTGATTCCTACTATATGCCAGGGACTGTGCTGGGTGATGTGCCTATATTTTCATCGTTAGGCCTTCACTGATGTGTCCAAGACAGTGTCTGGCATGCAGAGGGCCTCAGTGATGGGTTGTGATAGGCTTCCCTAGAGAATTAAAAACCATATACTTGATCATAGCACCTCTTCTGCTATGGTCAGTTTAATTCAATAAATGATTGACTAATAATAAATAGTAACTAATTAATAACTAATAGGCACCATGCTAGATGCTGGGGATAAGTCAGTGAATAGAATAACCATGGAATCAATAGTCCAGTGGGGAGATAGACATAAACCAAGAGTTGCACAATTAATCAGTTAAAATTATGACAATATTACAAAGTGAAATCACACAGTGCTTTGAGAACAAAGACCAAGTGTAGTGACCTGCTACAGAGAAGGTCAGGGGAAGTTTCTATTAAGCAAGGACATGAAACAAATGACAGGCTTTATTATAGTTAAGAAAGAAAAAGATGTGTTCTGGTGGAACTTAAGAGAAGGTACTGAAAAGAGTGTTCCTTTTCATTTTACTTAAACATTTTCCCACCCAGTAAAGGGCTAAGTGATCGTTCTTTCAGCCTACCTGCTAGATCAGAGTGGGTTTTTAGGGTAGCGCTAGCCTCATCCAATTGCCCTCTACTCCTGAGGCATTTGCCTGTGCTGTCTGCCCCCAACACCCGGGACATTTACCTTCAACACCTGGGGCACCCCCATGACTGTTGGAGCCTGGTGTCCTGATGGCCTGCCTCCCCAGCTTCTCGAGGCCTCACCCCAACCCATCATGGCATTCCCAACAGCATCTGCTACTTGAATGGATTCTCTATGTCTTCTAAGAACTTTCCTTCATGGGGACACAGGAACACCATGTCTCAATTCTCAGACTCCTATTTCTGCCCTAAAAGAGTGTAATTCCATTTCATTCATGCAGTCAGTATCTGTGAGGGTCTACTGAGTGCCAGGTTAGGGTCCAAGATAAAAAAGAGACAGAGATGCTTACATCAAAGTTTTCATAGTCTGAGAGAGGAGAGAGATGTAAATCAACAACTTACAATGTAGTATGGAAGGTATGAACATAAGCAATGAAGAAGATGATCATAGTGATTATGATGTTAGCCAGAATACATTAGACACTTATTCATTCACAACAGCAGATAATTTTGGAGCACCTACTATGGGGGTGAAAAGTATTGGTGAATAAAACAAACATGGTGTATGCCCTTGTAACATTTAGAAGAGGAGTGAAAGGCAATAAACAAGACAAACAAATACATTCGTAATTGTAAATTATGGTAAAATCAATGAAAGAAATTAACAGAGAGCAGTGCTTGAGAGTAATGGGGAGTGGATCCTATTCGGGTAATGTGGTTGCTACTAGGAATTAGACATCCTAGGTAAAAATCTGCCACTTCTGGACTCTGTGATTTTAAGCAAGTTACTCAGACTCAGTTTCCTCAAAATAAAAAAAAATAATAATATTCAGGTTTACTGTAAGGATCAAATAGGATAAAGGTTGTAAAAGAATTCAATAATTCCTGATCTGCGTAGTAAGTACTCAATATGCTTGTCATTGTTATTCTTTACATTGTTACTTCATCTCTTCAGTTTACTTTTAGTCTTTTTGAACTTCCAATACCTCTTCCATAAAATGGAATAAAGCATCTAGCTCAGAGAGCTGAGAATATGCTTCAGGTATTGTCAGCTGCTATGTCTGTGTAATATGATTATGAAGGTGTTCATATGACTAACATAATTTTTGACATCGGTCAAGTTCAAATTGTGCTACCCATAGCAAGCAATAGTGAATGAAATGTGTTTAAAATGTACATGTCTTCTATAAAATGAGTTGACATAACGTTGTGATATTCAAGACGGTAGATGTATTAGATAGCACAGACAGTATAAAGATCGTACATTTCCATCATCACAGAAAGTTCCGTTGAACAACAGTAATATAGGAATTCCAGACACCAAAGAAATGTGTTGACACAAGGAATTCTGTACACCAGATATTAGGGGTCAAGTAGGCTTTTGGAGGCTATTTAAATCTTTCCACCTTTGGATTATGTGATATTAACAACTGCTCACATTTGTCCAGCATCGGCAGCTTTCAAATCACTTTCACCTCTTAATTCATTTGTCCTTACGACTACCCTTGAAGAAGGCAGGAAGGATATCATTATCTCCACTTTACATTGGAGAGAAATAATTAACAAGAGTAGTAGTAGCAGCTGCTGACATTAACTGAATGTTCACCTGTGTTTGTAGGTTCATGGTGGTGCTAAGTGCTTTTGTGTTTTTAATGAGATAATGAAGCTCAGAAAGGTAAAGTGGCTTTCTCTGGCCATTCAGTAAACTGGAGACATGTCTTCCAATTCCTGACTCAGTGCTCTCCCCACATTCTGTCCTTTCTTGAACAAGTTGAATTCCAGATCTCCATTATTGCAGAGACAAAGTTCTTCCAGCCACCAAGTTGTCAGAATAGGGTGTTCAATAGAGACTTGGCAATCAAGGGCACGTCGAGCTGAGCATCCTTTCCGTGCAGCTTCCAAATGGTTGACCCTCTCTCCTGCTGAAACAATGCAGCACATGAAGATGAACTTTAATTCGCATTCAGCCTCAGTGGCCCTGTCAACAGCTGCAGAAACAGCTGTTCCCCTCTTGATGCTACCCTCTCCCCCTTTTCCCCAGCTAATTGCTATCAACTAGTAGAGTGGCTATGAATATTGTAGGTCTTATCCCCTTCAACAGCTTCTATCAAGCTGTTATTATTTCAGGCCCTTCTTGTTCAAGTAGTGAGATCTATTCTGTTTGAATGGTTAATTCCTTTTTTTTTTTTTTCTTTTGAGATGAAGTTTCACTCTTGTTGCCCATGCTAGAGTGCAATGGTGTGATCTTGGGTCACTGCAACCTCCGCCTCCTGGGTTCAAGTGATTCTCCTGCCTCAGTCTCCCGAGTAGCTGGGATTATAGGCATGTTCCACCACGCCTGGCTAATTTTGTGTTTTTAGTGGAGACAGGGTTTCTCCATGTTGGTCAGGCTGGTCTGGAACTCCCGACCTCAGGTGATCTGCCTACTTCGGCCTCCCAAAGTTCTGGGATTACAGGCGTGAGCACTGCATCCATCCTGAATGGTTAATTCTAAAATCTAATTGTTGAGTATTTTAAACTCCACCCGGCACACTTCAAAACATCATATTGTATTTAACTTGAAGCACTCCTAAGCAAGAATAAGCCTTAAAAATACTCACTAATCATCTGAAATATGGTTATTGAGGGTTTCTTGTGTGTCAGACACTGTGCTAAGTGCTAAACCTACCTCTGAATTTGTAGTCCCCGAAAAAGGGTACAAATAGAGGACCATGTGTTCTATGGCTAAATACTTCATGGTTATAAAAATCAAGCTAACTGTTAAATAAAATCTTTTTTATCCCTCACAACCTTTGACAAATTTCATTAAAACCCAGATGGTATGGTTATAGATTAGAATTCTTGGGCTCTTCCAAGTTCAATGCTGGACTGTGGCAGTGTAGGAGAACCAGCCCCCAGCCCAGTTTCTGTCTCTTCCCATCCATACTACAAAGGGCCTCAGTATATGCCAATGGACACCTCTACCCACATGTCCAAGCTCCATCCACACCTTTATATATAAGACTCCTTAGCGACTCCTTGAAATGAAGGAGCATACACCAGCAGGTATATACTTTCTGCACTTGGAAGGATGGATACAGGGAAGAGGCCTATGCTGGCTTGGAGTCATGTGAGTAAAGAAATGTGGACATATGTAATACCTAGCCGAACATCAAGTATATAATAAGACATCAATAAATAATAGCTATTATTGCTACCATCATAGGCAGAATGAACTACATACAGTTTATTTAAAAGCCACATAAACCACAGTATATACAACAAAGCACAAATAATATGTAGTGTGGCTTTGGCTTTACATTAATTCCTTCTCACTAAGAACCTAGAAGAATTCCTTGCTCAGAAACAGCAAAGCATCAGTCCGTTTTCTCTTGTTTATTAGCCTCGTATTATCCTGATCCTTTATTATGTGTCAGTCCTCTTTTTGGATGCCTGCCTATGAACATCTTCCTACCTCTGTGGACTGGTTACATTCTGGCATTAAGGCTCGATGCCAGTTCTAGCTAATTCTGTTATTTTCAATGGCTCAAGTTTTCACTTAAAATACAGAACTTTAAACAATTGCACTAATACAGCTCTAGCTAATACTGTTTCTCATAGCTAAGTACTATGCTGGAGTACAGAAATTTAGACTCTGCTCAGTCCCCACTGCCATCCCAGCCTTTTCTGTTTCCTTATATAATGAAAGTAGATTATCTATATCTTTATATCTATCTATTTATATATCCATGTGGAGTATATATGTGTAGTTTATTTTTCATCATCCTTTGAACTGGGGGAAAAAGTTCATATATATGTATTTTTTTTCTTAATTGAATCTCAACACAATATGTTTCTGCTGTTAATATTTCTGTCTTAGAGAACCTTGGTTATAAAGAAGAGAAACACATTCAACCTTGTTTTAGAAGTTCTTTATTTTTTTAATGGATAGAGCAGAATTTCATAGACCCGAAGTATAGAAAATCTCTCCTCTCTTTGATTCTTTCTGAAGTATTAAATACTCATTAATATTTCTATTTAGTTGTAGGTCTCTTATTTTGTTATGCAAAAGCTTATTTCAATAATTTCAAAGTCTTTTTTGTGGTACAACACACCTAAGCTACAAAATCCTGGGACTTTTTGTCAGCATATCTTGGAAGCATCCCAAGACCTTGAATCATGGGGGGAAAGAAGACCAACGTTTCCCTAAAATCTGATACATACATCCTGATACATACATACATTATGTCCCAGTCTGTGAGTGCCACACACGTCATCTCCTTTCATCTTCATAGCAACCTGGGGAAAGAAGGTGCAGAGAATTATGATCCCTGTGAAAGATGATGAAACAGATGCTTCTAAAGTTTAGAGATCCATCCAATGTCATATGCCTCCTAAGTGGAATCTTAGTCCGTTTGCCTGAAAACCCCTGGCTGTAATATCTTACTGTGTCACTACATAAAGATTCTTTGTTAAAATCTCCTTTTAAAAATGTATTATTTTGTATCAGTAAATCACTGAGGAAGAGCAATGATAGAGAGTCTATGAATTAAAAATTCAGATTTTTCTTTCATAAAGACTAGATTTTATCTTATATCCTATTTTAATGTTAATTTGAGGCCAGGTATGATGGCTTATACCTGTAATCCCAGCCCTTTGGGAGGCTAAAAGGCAAGAGGATTGCTTGAGACCAGGAATTTGAGAGTAGCCTGGGCAACATAGTAAGACCCATCTTTACAAAATAAAAATAAAAGTAATTAGCTAGGTATGGCGCATGCACTAGGAGTCTTAGCTACTTGACAGTGCTGAGGTGGAAGAATGGCTTGAGCTCAGGAGTTAGAAGCTGCAGTGTACCATGATGGCACCATTGCACTCCAGCTTGGGCAACCAGGTGAGACCCTCTGTCTAAAAATAGTAATAATAATAAAATAACAATAAAATTAATATGTTCTAGGGTAACAAGAAAGAATCCCCTAGAATATGAGGGGTTTGCTTCAAAAATGTGACTAAGCTGGGTGTGGTAGGTCACACCTGTAATCCCAGCACTTTGGGAGGCCAAGGTGGGCGGATCACCTGAGGTTGGGAGTCTGAGATCAGCCTGATCAACATGGAGAAACCCTGTATCTACTAAAAATACAAAATTAGTCAGGTGTGGTAACACATGCCTATAATCCCAACTACTTAGGAGGTTGAGGCATGAGAATTGCTTGAACCTGGGAGGCAGAGGTTGTGGTGAGCCAAGGTAATGCCATTGCATTCCAGCCTGGGCAACAAGAGTGAAACTCCATCTCAAAAAAAAAAAAAGTGACTTACTGCAGGCTGAAGTTGCCACTGTATCTATGTCTAGAAATTACATATTTAATCTTGGTTCATCCTTTCTTCTTCCTTGATAAAACAGAATTCTATTATTCAACACTGAATTTAACAACTTTTACCAAGCATCTTCTCTGTGCCTAGCACTATGCCCTGCATGGGTTGAACCCTGGACTCAATGGTCTTGCACCCAAGTGTTTATGGAGATAATGAGAAGAAACTCTTGATCACATTCTCTCTGTTACTAATAAAATTCTACAATTTATAGAATTTATTAACGTTCTTTATAAGTCTGAGGAGGATAAGAAAGTGGAGTTCAATGCAAAATAAATAGCCCAAATCTGCAATATTAAAAATTATCTCCAGATTTATTGTGTTGTGGGAAAGTGGTGGTAAAGGGGCAGTAAATGTTACTTATTTAGCTCTCTTCATATTTAAGTGCTTCTCACACTAAAAATAATGGCCACACAGGCCTGGCAGAATCTGAGAATGTTAATCACTATTTTGAAGTCCCTGGGTGGGGATTCTGGAAGGAGGAAGGGGAGGAAAAGGGTGGTTAGTGGATATAGATAATATAGTTACATGACTTACTCCAAACTCAAGCCCTAAGACAAGTTCCCAGGCTAAACCTAAAATGATCTTTCTCTTCCTCTCAAATCAATTTTTGTTTAAAAAAAGAAAAAAGAAAGAAATCCACAGGCAGTGTTAATATCTTCACTATAGACATCCTAGTTCATTTTGTGTGTGAGCGAGTTAAAGCATTGCCATTGTAGTTTCCCTGCTTTCATGCTAAGGCTTTAAAGAGAAGGAGATGAAGACTTGAAATATACAGTTGATTCTTGAGTACCTACAGGGCATCATTCTTCAAACATAGCCACTGCCTGAAGACTCAAGTGCAGGGAGTGGCAGGAGTGACTGCCATTTACTTGCTGTGTGACTTTGAACAAGTCATGCACCCTCTCTGAGCATCTGCTTTTTCATCTGTAAAATTATAACTCCTATATCTGTCTTGCTGGGTTGGAGTGTGCAAAGGTGATACTCAAAAGATTTAACAACTTGTGGGTCATGGGTATTGAGTAATCAGAAGGGATTTGGGCCTTGGTATTAGAGCAGGATCTAAAGTCCTCCCCTGTCCCATGTGTCATTCCCTAGGGTGCTGAACTAAGAGAGGTCAAGGGAGTCCTAAAGAAGAAGCAGGGTGACCAGGAATCAGGAATGGTAGAGAGGGGAGCAATCAAACATGTGGGGGCAACAGCTATTTACCAATGTCTACGAAAGTATTTGAATATTTGAACAACCAATACCTCTATTTCTGTGCATACTAGTTAAATAGCTTGGTATTGAGGATTTGAGAATTAAATTAGCTCATCTATTAAAGTGTTGAGCATTTGGCCCCACCCAGCAGAGTAGGCACCCAGAAAATGTAATTTGCTTATTCCTTCTCCCTTCCTCTCCCTGTCTATCTCTCTGCACACCATTGTCTTCCATGGTTTGCAGTGGGCTTATTCCTTAGCCACTGGGCTAAATAGTCTGTCTCTTTTTGCAGTAGATTTTTGTAGGCATAAATGTTGCAGATTGATTCCTAAAACATCTGAGTCAAAATCCTTTGTTGCTCTTTTGCAAATACAATTGCATACCTGCTTTTAAATTCACAGTGTGCTCGAGATTGTCCAAAACTAGAATTCCCGGGGCATGAGGTAACTCTGACATGGTAGAAAGCAAAGACCCCAGGAATCAACAGACCTGAGCTTGATCATGACTTTGACACTCTAGGCAAGTCACTTTCCCTCAGAGTCTCAGCCTCTCACCTGAATAAAAGGAGGAAATCTGGCTGAGATTAGTGGTACTGAACCTTAGCTGTACCTAGAATCCCCAGGGAAGTTTCAAATATGTGAATGTTTAAGTGCCACCCACAGAGTGTGATGTAAGTGTTCTTGGATTAAGCCTGAACACTTGGATTTTTCAGCCCCTTGGGTTATTCTCATGCAAACGTTGAGAACCTGTGCACTGGATGATCTCTGAGCTCCAACCCAGTTCGATGCCCTCAGTTAGGCTCTGATGCTACACATCCTTCAAGCCAAGCAGAAAACTGCATTCATGTTGTTTACTCTTAATGACCTGTGGCAACAGAATACCTGAAAACTCATGAATAAGAGATCTTTAGGATATATCCGATATTTATACTTTCCATTGCTTATCACCAGAACTTACTTGTGTCTGGAAATTTTTGTCATTTTAGTTTGGTTTATTGACATTTGGCTAATATGGACAATTTTTCAGACCTCAACTAACATAGTGATTGATAGTGACTCTAACATCTCTGAGTGTATTAGTCCATTCTCACGCTGCTGGAAAGAGCTACCTGAGACTGGGTAATTTAGGAAGAAAAGAGGTTTAATTGACTCATCGTTCTGCAGGATTAACAGGAAGCATGACTGGGAGGCCTCAGGAAACTTAAAATCATAGCAGAAGGTGAAGGGGAAGCAAGCACATAGTTACATGGCAGCAGGAGGGAGGGAGGGAGAGAGAGAGAGAGCAAGAGAGACAGCAAGCATGAGAGCAGCTATTGGTTGAAAGTGAGTAGCAGAGGGCTACACTTTCAACCAATCAGATCTCATAAGAACAGCCAGAGGGATGTCTACCCCCATGATTCAGTCAACTCCCACCATGCCCCTCCTTCAATACTGAGAATTACAGTTCGACATGAAATTTGGGTGAGGACACAGAGCCAAACCATATCATTCAGGCCCTGGCCTCTCCAAAATTTCATGTTCTTCAAAATTTCATGTTCTTCACACATTTAAAAAAACAATTATGCCTTCCCAACATTCCCTCAAAGTCTGAACTCATTCCAGCATTAACTCAAATGGCCAAGTCTGAAGTCTTATCTGAGGCAAAGCAAGTTTCTCCTGCCTATGAGTCTGTAAAATCAAAAACAAGTTAGTTACTTCCAAGATACAGCAGGCTTAGAGGCATTGGGTAAATGCCCCCATTCCAAAAGGAAGAAATTGGCCAAAACAAAGGGTTTACAGGCCGTCATGCAAGTCTGAAAGCCAGCAGGACAGTCATTAAATATTAACACTCCAAAATGATCTCCTTTGACTCCATGCCTCATATCCAGGCCACACTGATACAAAGGGTGGGCTCCCAAGGCCTTGGGCACTTCCACCCCTGTGGCTCTGCCAGGTACAGCCCCTGTAGCTGCTTTCATGGGCTGGCGTTGAGTGCCCGCAGCTTTTCCCGGCACACAGTACAGCTATCAGTGGATCTACCATTGTAGGGGCTGGAAGACAGTGACCTTCTTCTCACAGCTTCACTAAGTAGTACTCTAGTGGGGACTCTGTGTGGGAGCTTCAAACCCAAATTTCCTCCCAGCACTGCCCTAGTAGAGATTCTTCATGAGAGCTCTGCCTCAGCAGCAGACTCCTGACTGGACATCCAGGCGTTTTCATACCTCCTTGGGAATCTAGGCAGAAGTTTGTAAACCTCAGCTCTAGCCTTCTGCACACCCACAGACTCAACAGCATGTGGAAGCCATGAAGACTGGGGGCTTGCACCCTCTGAAGTCATGAGCAGAGCTGTACCTTGCCCCTTTTAGCCATAACTGGAGTTAGAGTGGCTGGGATGCAGGGTACCAGGTTCCAAGGCTGCACAGAGCAGCTGGGCCCTGGGCCTGGCCCAGGAAACCATTTTTCCCTCCTATGCCTCCAGCCTGTGATGGGAGGGGCTGCTGTGAAGGTCTCTGAAATGCCCTGTAGATGTTTTCTCCATATTCTTGGCTATTAACATTTGGCTCCTCTTTATTTATGCAAATTTCTGCAGAAGGCTTGAATTTTTTCCCAAGAAAATGGGCTTTTCTTTTCTACCACATGGCAAGGCTAGAAATTTTCCAAACTTTTAAGCTCTGCTTCCCTTTTAAATATAAGTTCCAGTTTCAGATCATCTCTTTGTTCAGATATATGAGTATACACTTTTAGAAACAGCCAGGCTAAAGTGGTGGCTTATGCCTGTAATCCCAGCATTTTGGGAGACCAAGGTGGGTGGATCACTTGAGGCCAGGAATTCAAGACTAGCTTGGCCAACATGGTGAAACCCCATCTCTACTAAAAATACAAAAGTTATCCAGGAATAGTGGCCCATGCCTGTAATCCCAGCTATTCAGGTGACTGAGAAACAAGAATCACTTGAACCTGGGAGGCAGAGATTGCAGTGAGCTAGGATCACACCACTGCGCTCCAGCCTGGATGACACAGCCACAGCCAAAACAATGTCTTGAAAAAAAAGAAACAGCAAAGCCAACTCTTGAATACCTTGCTGCTTAGAAATTTCTTCTGCCAGATACCCTAAATCATCTCTCTCAAGTTCAAAGTTCCACAGATCTCTAGGACAGGGACAAAATGCTGCCAATCTCTTTGCTAAAGCATAGCAAGAGTGAGCTTTACTCCCGTTCCCAATAAGTTCCTCATCTCCATCTGAGACTATCTCAGCCTAGACTTCATTGTCCATATCACTATCAGCATTCAACAAATCTCTAGGAAGTTCTAAACTCTCTCATATCTTCCTTTCTTCTTCTGAGCCCTCCAAACTGTTCCAATTTCTGCCCATTACCTAGTTCCAAAGTTGATTCCACATTTTCAAGTATCTTTATAGCAGTGCCCCATTCTTCTGGTACCAATTTTCTGTATTGGTCCATTTTCACACTACTATGAAGAACTACCTGAGACTGGGTAATTTATTTTAAAGAAAGGTTTAATTGACTCACAGTTCCACAGGATTAACAGGAAACATGCCTGGGAGACCTCAGGAAACTTACAGTCACGATGGAAGGTGAAAGGGAATCAAGTACATCTTCACATGGTAGCAGGAGAGAGAGAGCATGAGAGAGAGTAGGGCGAGGTGCTACACACTTTCAAACAACCAGATCTCATAAGAGCTCTATCATGAGAACAGCAAGGGAGAAATATGCCCCCTGATTTAATCACCTCCCACCAGCTCCCTCCTTCAACACTGGGAATTATAATTTGAGATGAGATTTGGGTGGGGACACAGAGCCAAACCATGTCACTGAGAAATGACCAACTGAGAGCAAAATTAAGTTACTAGTGATTATAAATAGTTGGCCTGACAAAATTGTCTTCTCTTAGCCAAACTCCTCTCATTAACTCCTCCTATTGTTAATAACAGGGCATTGTGTAGAGGGCTTTTTAACAGAATTAAATAGACATGCATATGCCTGATGGATAGTTTTAGGGGAAAATGGTGAGAAATTAAGTATATAAGGTAAGCTGGTCTGTAATGGTATGATGTTCAATGCATGTTGGTTTCTCAAATGACTTTAACAAACTGATTAATCAGCAGGGTTGTGGGAAACAAGGGTAGGGCTGGCCAGTTTCAGATGCAGCTGTGCTATTGACTGTCTCAGTGCAGAGACCCTGCACACAACAAGCACTGCTTCCTGTCTACCCTTTTATGCAGCAATTAACACATCAGAGAATATGAAATGGCAGCCTGAGAAATATGAAGAATCTCAGGAGAGCTGACTTTAAAAGGCCAAGCAGGTAATCTCATTTAGTTCTCTCCTTTCAAAGATGAGGAAACTGAGCCCAGGGAACTGAAGCAATGTTGTCAATGTTACACGGCTAGTTACCTGGCAGAGTTTGAACTTGAACAAAGCTCACCTGGCACAGAGCCCAGGGCCTTCTCCTTTGTATCACAACAAACCAAATGGAAGCCACGACTGTATTCAGCTGTGAGAAAACCCCTGCTACACTGGCTTAAGACATTTATATAGGTTTTGAATATAGTAAAATCAAGGGTAGGTGTCTCGGGCTGGTGTGGGGGATCCATAACACCATCAGGGACCCAGACTCTTCTCACTTCCTTTTCTGGCATCCTCAGCATGGTCCCCAGAGCCCAACCACCTGGGTTCAGATCCTGCCTTTATCATTTGTTAACTCTGAAACCTTGGATAAGCTACATCACCTTTCTGTGCCTCAGTTTTCATATCTTTAATAATTGGCATAAGGTTTTAATTGTTTTATCTATAGAAAGTGCTTAGAAATGTCTGTCTTAAAGTAAGGGCTATTTTATGATAACTTGTATTTTTATGGTTGTGGTTTTTTTTGCAAAGCAGTTGCAGTATCATCAGGCATCATACCTGCTTGCTAGAGAGAAAGAAGGAAGAAGAGTCCTTTCATTGCCAGACTTTGTCTTTTTATTGAGGAAATGAATACCTTTATTGTGTACCTCAATTTGCATCTAGAACTGTGCCACATGTCTACCCCTACCTGAAAAATAGTATGGAAGATCACATATTTTAGACACAATGCTATTTTAAGCAGAGCAATGGGCTTATTAGTAAGTAAAAAGGGTGAATTGATACTATGTAGGCAATTCTCCAGTGATCTCATAACTGTTCAACTTTGCCACCTAAAAGGTGTGTGATCTTGGGAATATTGCTAACTCAACTAATCCCCAGTCTTCCTAACTATAATTTCGGATAAGAATCATTGCTTTACCTAACTCAAGGGTGATTTGAAGATTAAATAACCAATGCATCATAAGGCACTTTATCATCTCCAAAGTGATCTGTAAATACATTATTTAGTTACTTTACCTGGTAGTAAGAGTACAGCCTTTGACCCCAAATTATGCTCAATGATACAGATTTGAAAAGATGGTGTTCCAGAAAAAAGAATGAGAATGAATTTAACTCATTCATTACACTATGGGAGAAAAAAACAAGTTGTTCCAAAACAACTTTACTCACTTTAACTCTCCCTGAAACCAGCTGTCATCCTGTGGCCTATCCAGGAGAAAATCTCTATGGGTGATCTATGGGTAGGGAGGACCAATGAACACTAGAAGCAGGAGGTACCATGGAAAACTATCTTTATCTCTTTCTATAAGATCCATTACAAAAAGGCTTATTCTACAGCTCTTAAAGGCATAAAAAAATCATCTTATCTACATTGAAAATACTTTTATATCCTGACAGTCAAAATGGTTAACAAGTGATATTATGTAATATATACAAAAATGTCAATAAATCTATGGATGTTTTGTGTGTACATGTTTTATACTGCACTGTATATGTTTACATATTTTCCCCTATCTGTGCTGATGTATGTGCATCAGAACATGCAATCTTACAGTCAAATTATGTCTGACATTATTAAATCCAATTCTTAATATTTCAATCTTAGAACTCAGCTGCTCAGAGATAAAATGTGTTGCTTCCCTGCAATGTGCAATGTAATGACTTCCCTGTCACTAGAGGAATTCAAACAGCATCTGAATGTCCATTTGGTGGAGCTATGGTAGAAGAAATTTAAGTTTCAGAGGCTGAAAGAGGGTGCAGGGTAGGGGAAGACTAGATCACATGACCCTTAAAGAGAACTTGGAAATTTGTGAGTATAAGTGAGTAAAATATCGTCTCTCTTTATTATACAGATATGGACCTAATCTTCAATCTCATTTCAACTAAAAATGAATATAGATGTGGATTTACATTATGTTGTATTATGTTGCATTATATATTTATATTATATTATTATTATTTATATTGTTTCATATTCAATAGAGAATAAGCTAATTGGTGAAAAGCACATCTCACCTTCTCTGAGGTGAAAGGGATGGTAGAGATCCACTCAATCTAATGCAATCATTTTACTGATTGAAGCCAAGTTCGAGGAAGAGAGACATAGTCAAGGTCATTCAGCTAGACAATGTCAGAGAACTTTTCATTTCCTCTTTCAAATGTACATTCCAAAACAAAAATTCTTTATGGGGGCTAGTTTCAGTATCTATAGATATATCTCTGAAAGATGTCCCAGATAAATAAATACGTCTAGTAAGTTCATAAAGAGATGAAATCAGGAAAAACTTTTTTCAAGTGCTATATCTTTCAAAAAGAAAGAAAGAAAGAAAGAAACTAGTTGTCTTGGAAAGTTGGGCAGCCTTCTTCACTGTAGATCCTCATTCTGAAAGTAGACTTAGAAAAGGTTGTTGTAAAGAGGACTGCTAGAATGGCTGAAAATATATTAGTTAAAATAATGCTAAATGCTGTGACACATAAACTATAACACGCAATTTATTTCTCATTCATGTAAAATCCATTCAGAGGCAGGGACTGAGATGCTCTGATCTGTGCAATCATTTAAGAACCTAGGGTAATGGAGACTTAACCATCTTCAACATGTGACATCCAAAGTCACATGGGCCGCAACATCCCAGACAAGAGAGGAGATGACAAGATGTTTTCACAGGACAAGCCTGGAAATGATATATATCACTTCCTCCTGTATTCCAGGGGCCAGAACCTCAAATACATAGCCACACTCAACTACAAGGGAGGCTGGGAAGTGTATTCCAGCTCTTGACGACCAGGAGAAAATTGAAAGAGTCTGGTAGACACCTAGCTAATCTCTACTCCAGTGAATGTGGTCTACATGATCTTTAAGGTTACATCCACTCTTTTCTGTGTTTTTCATCTTTCATATCTCCATTTCATTTTGTATATATTTTTTCTATCTAATCTCATAGTTCACTGATTCTCTTCAGTTGTTCTAATCTGCTATTAAATAATTCTATGTTTTTCTTAATTTCAGTTTCTGTATTTTAAAGCTCTAGAATTTCCATTTGCTTATTTTTTAGAATTTTCAATTTATGCTGAAATTATTATTATCTTTTATCCCTTGAATGCATTCAGCATAGCTATTATAAACGTTTCTATATTACAATTCCATTATCTAGATTCCCCCATAGGCTTGTTTCTTCTGTGTTGTTTCTATTGATTTTCAGTCCTATCTCTTATCTCCTCTTATGCTTGTTTACATATATATATATTCATTCTGCTATAATGCATTCTTTTCAGAAAATATGTACATTAGCTTCCAGTATATTTATTAATATTAGTAGCTAGCCTAGATCAATCCAATTTGAAATCAATATGCCACATTGTCTAGTCTTTAAAGCTAGACTTCATTCTCTTGGAGGGCAAATGTGTTTCTGATTTACCTTTACTCCCAGAGTATAGACTTTTTGAACTCCTCAACTGGAATTAAAGGGGTGTATCACAATGACACCCCCTAGCTTGAGGGGCCTGAACTCTTATTTTTTGCCTTATTAGTTCCATGAATCTGTTGAAAGCCCTATTTATAATTTCTCAGTTTCTTAGATCCCTGTTCCAGAACTAGCAGACACTTGTAGTGAAAAAACTACTTCACGCCAGGCGCGGTGTGTCATGCCTGTAATCCCAGCACTTTGGGAGGCCAAGGCAGGCGGATCATGAGGTCAGGATATCAAGACCATCCTGGCTAACACAGCGAAACCTCGTCTCTACTAAAAATACCAAAAAAAAAACATAGCTGGGTGTGATGGCGGCGCCTGTAGTCTCAGCTCCTGGGAGGCTGAGGCAGGAGAATGGCATGAACCCGGGAGGCAGAGCTTGCAGTGAGCCAAGATCACACCATTGCACTCCAGCCTGGTCGACAGAGCGAGAGTCCTTCTCAAAAAAAAATAAATAAATAAAAGTACTTCAAATACTAGGCTTGCTTCTCCCAATCTCTTTGTTTTCGTGAATCTTAGACCTATAATTTTTCAGTGATTTGGAAGCTCTCCACTTCCTTCAAACTATATTTTTGTTTGTTTGTTTTGACTTAGCTTTTCTAATTATTTTTAACATGATGGTTACCAATTTTATGTCTATCTACCAATCTGTCTGTAGCCTGTACTGCAAATCATACTTTTCCCTTAACAATAGACCTTGACCGTTTTTCCATATCCATATGTATATATGCACCTCATTCTATTTTTATGATTTTAGCCTATTACATTGTATAAATATAGTTCCCTATTGATGGATATTTAGGTTGTGAACTAAATGTCACATTGTGTGTTTGTGAATATATCTATAAGATAAATTCTAAAAGTGAAGTTGCTACAGGTTAGCAAATTGTCTTCCAAAAAGTTGTACCAATTTACATTTCTACCAAAAGTGTATGAGAATGTCTGTTTCTCCATAGGCTTACCACCACTAGATTTTATCCAACTTATAAATTTTGTAATCAACTTTCAATCATGCTTCTGGATTCAATTTTTCCCTTGCAATCCAGTCTCCCTGTATGGACACATACATTTATACATGATAAAACCTGATCATGTCTCTTTCCTCTTTAAAACCTTTTTGTGTTTGTTTTTCCTCCCCGTAGCCAAAGGATCGTATTTGTACAAACAAGCAATCACTCTCCTCTCTGCTACTTCCCAGCCCCATCTCCTGTACAACCCCATGGACTAGCCATATTAACATTTTCCTAAATGTATACACTTTTCTGCAAATGACACATTTGCATATTCTCCTCCGTCTCTCTGGAATACTGTCCCATCTTTCACCTGTATAACAAAGGATAAACTTCAACATCCAGCTTACAGGTTACATGTTAACTCTTTTGACAAACTTTTTCCTACAAACCTCACCTTCCCCCCAAATACACAGAACAAATAGTCAACTTTTCCTTTCTTTAAATAACCATTGTTCATTATAAATACCTCTCTTGTAGTACTAAAAACACTGAATTATATAATTGTAAATCTGTCTGCCCACCATTATGAGCTAGTTGAAGGAAGGGCCCATACCTCATCCTCCCCATTCCTAGGCCCAGCAGAATACTTGACATAGAGAAAGAACTCAAAAATTTTTTTTTTCAAAGAATAGATGCAGTACACATTACCTCTGCAAAATACCGTCATTCAGCACAAGTGTTTTCACAGCAGCTTCCAAGTCCTCAGAACTGGGAATACTTTGAGCAAATTTCTGTTTGACCTAGATTTAGCATTCAAATCTCAATGTGGGAATACTAAACCCCAAGAGGGAAACAATAGAGGATTGAGTTAATAGATGGAATTCATACTTTGGGCAACAGTTTTCCCTTTAATACCTAAAGCCATTTGTGTTCAAATTTAGACCCTTAGGGTTGACACAAAAAGTGTACATTTTGGTAGCCCTTATTCTACAGCTCCCATCAAAATATGCAAATATGTTGAACCTGGTTTGACCTCTGGCATGAGGCCTACCATGTGTTTACTCTTTGTATAGCTCCTCTTGAAATATACACTTCTTTTTTAGACAGATTTTTAACAGGCAGGGTTCTTACCCTGTTGATAAAAAAATATGAGAAGAAAAGCACAAGTGATTCATTTGCTTTAGGAAAATGAATCTGTGTGCTTACCAAAGAATATTTTATCACCCCAAGGACAGAACACTTTCAGCCTATTTCAATGCTATGTAGTGCAGGGAGACTGTAACAACACCAGTGAGGATTATGATCTGTGACTCATCATCTCCCCTAAGGTACTCTGATTTGCTATAGCTCAGTGGCTAGTCCATTTGGTTCCTAGTGTGACTGGATTCTATTCCTGCCTAGATGCTCCCATCTAAACAGTAAAGACAACATCCATCTCCTCAGGTGTCTGGAGACATGATAATGACTATGGTAAATATGGTTTTAGTATTATTCATTTGGATTCAACGCAGCTCCCGGAATCAGAGGAGTCTGAGATGTCAGGGATTTTAAAGGCCTTTACAGTCTTGAATTTTCTCTACAACATCTCCACCAAGTGGTCACACCACCTTTATTGGAGTATTTCCCATTACAGGCAGCTCATTGCCCTCCACCATGTGATTGAGGAAGTTCTTCTCTCATGTCAGTTCTAAAGAATCTTGTTTCTTGGTGATTTCTACATATGAACCCTAAGAGGAAATCTAATCTTCTTTGGAGTTGTTGTTCTGCTTTTACACTCTCCAAATGAGAACCCTCCAAATACTTGAAAGTCTTCTGACATGCGTGCTGAGTCATTCATTCTCCCACCTAAAACTTCCATGCTTTTTAAAATTTCCCTTGGAGGCTCTGCTTTTGAGTCTTTACCATATCATTCATTCAGTAAGCTAAGAATAATGCAGATTTCCTGCATTATCCCAGCTGTGTCAAAGGGCCCATTGGATGGTTTCCTTGATGGATATGCAAGAACCAGGAAATGGGAGAGGAGAGGAGCAGATTCTTCCATTCTTGGTTACTAAAACAGCCTTTAGTAACAGATCCTCTATTCACGCAGAGATATTTCTAAAACTCCTTTGTTTCCATCTCCTCTACAGTGGAATGGTCTTTTACCTCCTCCTTATTATGATTTTGCAGAGACTGCTTAAATACCAATTCTCCTATGGAGGCTGTGTGGGTTTCTGTGAGTTCTTGAATATTAAAAAGGAAAGGAGTGAATATTAAATTAAAAATTTCAACAAGCATAGATGATGGAAAGTTTGGTGTTTGGGTGTCATTGGATACAGAGTCAAATCCTGATTCCGCTTCTTGTTTGCTGTGTGTTCTTAAAAAAACCACTTTGTCTCTCTGAGCCACAGACTTCTTTTCTGTAAAGCAGAGGTAATCCCAATTATCATGATGGCTTATTACAAATTCGTGATAATAGATGTATAAAACTTAGCACAATTCCTGGAAAATAACAGATGCTTAATAAATAGTAGATTAAAGATTATTCTTCATGTTGTAAATTGGTTCCAATTCCAGATCTCTCATAAGCTGTAAAATCCTAGAAAACCATTATTCTCACTTCTAACATTGGATAACAATTGGACCTATCTTCTAAGGGTGTTTGTTTAATCAGTTGAAATAACATATCCATTGAAAGAAACTCTTACAATTCATTAAATATGATAGGTGTTCTTTTAGAAGTAAACATTTATAGAGAAAGACTCTGTTCAATTTAGCTTCATGTTCCCACCACAAAGTCTGGCACACAGGAAATATTTCTTTCTATAATACTCTTCCCATTGCCTAACTCAAAATGTTAGTGGCCTTCTCTCTTTCTCTGTCAGCCTACATGCATGACTAGGATATGCAGTGATACTCCAGGGCAATGGTGCTCTGTGGCGGTAGAAGTAACAAGTGTCACAGTATTCCCTCCAATACCAGATTCTGCCCTCAAGGAGTTCCCCAGCCAGTACAGGAAACAATATATCAATAGCTAAGTACATTACAGTATTAGCATGAAGGCATGTGTTGGGGATAGTGTAAAAACAAACATAGTCAACTCGTGAAGGAAACATTAAGAAGGAGGTTGGTGATCAAAGAAAGCCTAACACAGGTTTTTAATAAATGAATAGGAGTTGGCTAAGCAGATCAAGTAAGGTGGGCATTCTTTAAAAAAGGAAGCATTTGCAAAAGCATGGAGCTGCAATAAACAAGATTCTTTGTTCTGGAAAGAGCAAATAATTTCCTAAGACTAAAATGTAGGATAACAACAGGCAGTAGAAGCTTGTGGGGCCAGACATGAAGGGACTCATGCTCTCTTTTAGGGAATTTGGATGTTATCCTGCAAGCAGTGGGTTGCTAATAAAGGTCTCTGGTCAAGAGTGAACTCATTTGATTAGTGTTTTAGAAGTACTTTGCCAGTGACTTTGTGGAGGATGCATTGACACAGAAGGAAAACTGATCACCAGAGGACCTCAATTAAGACTGTGTTACTTTACCTCCTTCTGTTAATGTATCTGAGCCATTTGTGCATAAATTCAGAGTGTCAACCATTTGGCAATAAAACTCCAAAAGAAATCAGAATGCCTGAAGAGATAATTGTCACATTTTATTTCTTGTACTCACTGCTACTTTGGCAGGCCCCAAAGATAAATAGAGACCAGAAAAGTAGCACCCTTGCCCCTTTCCTCCTTCCCCTCCCCTAGAACACTCACCCTTTTCTCTGTACAGATTGCTGGAGATTCCTGGTCATTAACCTTGGCTTCATCCCTAACACAACCAGCCAGGTTGTGTGCTGTCTCTCCCTCCCCAGTTTCTGTGTGTGTTTGTTCATGAAAGGCCTTCCTGCCCTCATTTCCCTGGAAGGGAGTGCAGGAGTGTGAGAGTTGTTTCCATGACCACAAACTTCCAAAGCCAAGAATGACTTGCTCCAGGACATTTCTGGAGAAGGTCATGATCTGTATGAGTGTGCAAGCCATGCTTGAGCTACAAGCTTTGTAAACTCAAATCATTACAATTTGGTGTACTGCAAGCCTTGAACAAGGCCCAGTGTTTGTACATTTGGAATATGTGATATAGATGCTGCATGCATCAGGACCTTTTTTTTTTTTTTTTTTTTTGTCAGGGATGTGGTGTGTAGTTTAGTAAACTTTTTCTCTAATGATCTTCCCTCAAAGAGAAAGCTTTGTGATAGTTAAGATATATGAAAGATGAGTCCATTCAACAGATCTGTTTGTACCCGCCATGTGCTAGAAATATAAGTTGAATAAGACCAAGACATTATCCTATACCTTTGTGCTAACATTAATAATGGCTACTCTACATTAAGTGCTTACTGTATATCAGGAACTGTGGAAGATGTTTTCCATTTGCTATCTCTTCAATCTTCATAGGAACTCTATGAAAGAAATCCAATTATTAACTTAATTTCAAAAATAAGGAAGCTGAGTTTTAGAGAGGTTAAATATCTTTTTTGTTATTATTACTATTATACTTTAAATTCTAGCGTACATGTGCACAATGTGCAGGTTTGTTACATATGTATACACGTGCCATGTTGATGTGCTGCACCCATTAACTCCTCACTTACATTAGGTATATCTCCTAATGCTATCCCTCCCGCCTCCCCCCTCCCCACAGTAGGCCCCGGTGTGTGATGTTTCCCTTCCTGGGTCCAGGTGATCTAATTGTCCAGTTCCCACCTATGAGTGAGAACATGCGGTGTTTGGTTTTCTGTTCTTGCGATAGTTTGCTGAGAATGATGGTTTCCAGCTGCATCCATGTCCCTACAAAGGATACGAACTCATCCTTTTATATAGCTGCATAGTATTCCATGGTGTATATGTGCCACATTTTCTTAATCCAGTCTGTCACTGATGGGCATTTGGGTTGATTCCAAGTCTTTGCTATTGTGAATAGTGCTGCAATAAACATACGTGTGCATGTGTCTTTATAGCAGCATGATAGGATGTGGAGAAATAGGAACACTTTTATACTGTTGGTGGTACTGTAAACTAGTTCAACCATTGTGGAAAACAGTGTGGCGATTCCTCAAGGATCTAGAACTAGAAATACCATTTGACCCAGCCATCCCATTACTGGGTATATACCCAATGGATTATAAATCATGCTGCTATAGAGAGGTTAACTATCTTGACCAGCTTTACACAGCCACTAAATATCAGAGCTGGGAACCTACACACATCCATCTGACTCAAATGTCTGTCATTTTCATTGGATGTCCTGCCTTAAGATGCTGACAGTGAAACGCGAGAGAAGCATGTAAACAGAAAAAGTGCCATTTCAAGCGATAAATGGGAATCTTAAAATGCCAAAGGAACGTAGAGGAACAGTTCTGTGATGTCAGAGAAGGCTTTGATGAGGGAAATATGTTTCAGTGGCGTTCCACCTGTAAACACAGGTCTCTAGAAAAAGAAAGGGCATGAGTTTTTGATAACGGGTATGCAAAGGACTGCCGTTGTGAGACGACAATACATAGTACAAGGTGGACATTCCGTTGACTGCCATCATGAAGAAAGATTTATGAGAAGTTCAGGCTGGCAGGAATGGATGCTGTTTGAAAGTGAATGACAGATCAGACTGGAAAGAAAGTTGGGGGCCAGATTTTGGAAGGATTCTGTACAAAATAATGATGAATTCATATTTCAACCTGTAACCAAAATTTCTTCCATGGATTGGTTACAGAATCATCTGACAGGACTTATAAAAATATAAATATCAGGCATCAGCCCAGGAGACTCTAATTTATTTGAACAGTGATTCTCAAAGTTCAGTATTTATCAGAATCACCTGGAGCATTAATAAAAAATACAGATACCTCACCTCTGTATGTTTACCAAGTTTCCCAGATGGCTCTAATAGACTCTAACACCTGAGAACTACTTCTCTAGGATGAGAAATAAGAATCTCTATTTGTATACATTTTCTAGGAGATATTTATATGCTACCGGATTGAAGTATTACAGATATAGACAACAGAAACCCACAGAAATCTTGCTATTATTGCTTAGTTGACAATAAAAATTTTAATGATAAGTCTTTAACATAGCAATATCATATTAAGGCTTAAAACAACATTAATGTCTGATATCAGAGAATGACCTACAGATTTCAGTATACCATAGCAGACTCCATCACTTTACCTGTAAAATGAGAATAATAATGGGATCTATTCCCTGCAGGTCTTACAAGGTTAAAAATAAGGCCTTTTTCCTAGGCACCTACAGATATGCTTTGATTCACTACAGAAGAGTTTGCATTTTAAAAAGTTTTACACAGATGTCATTGTATAGCATGTCTTCTCTCTATTTTGTGTCTGGCTTCTTTCTCTCAGTCTAGTTGTTTTGACATTTATTCTTGTTCTTCTGTGTATCAGCCTTTCATTCCCTTTTGTTGGTGAGTGGTATTGCATTGTATAGATTTGTGCCGGGGTTTGTTTGTCTGTTCATGTGTTCATGGACATTTGAATTGTTTCCAATTTGGGGCTATTTCAAATAAAGTTGCTATGAATGTGTAGAAAGAAAGGGACCATGTGTACACACATGCATGTATGTATGTGCATGTGTGCATGTATGTGTGTATGTACAGAGTAGTGACTCACAGAGTCCTTCTGTTACCTCAGACATAGCACAAGTACCAGCCTCTTCTACTGTGTAATTTCCCCAATCCTACCTTGGTAATATTCCTTAATGTTATTTCATTACATCTACCCAAGCATTTTTATGATAAAGAGAAGAATGAAGGAGCCATCACTCTATCTCTAAATTTAGGAAACCTAACTTTAAATCCCTGTAGCTCATCACCTTCTCTCTGTCCTAGCTTCAAAATTATTCTAACAGCTTATTATTTCTTCAAGATCAAAATCACACCCCTTAGCCTATTCAAGGTCTGTGAGTTGACCTAGTGTGCCTCATCTTCTACACTCTCCCCCAAAGATCCAACCATCTAGCACCTCCAAAATGCTTGCTGTTTCCTGAACAAAACTTGCTCTGTCTTGTCACTAGGCCTTACATGAAATGCTCTTCCCATCTGATCTGCCAGGTGAACACTTTGCTTGACATTCTAACATCACTTCCTCTGTAGATCTTCCCTGACTACTCACCAGTGAGGCACTTGCTCTTCTCTACTTGCACAGCTCCCTGTACATTTTTTTGCTGCAGTGCTTAATATGCTGCACTGGGATTGATGAACTGTACATATCTATCCAGATCTTTGTCTCTCTGTATTCCCAGAACCTTACACAGAATCCAGCACATAAAAAGTACCCAAATACTAAGCCCACTGTTAGTTAAATTTCAAGTTGGTTTCTAGAACCCCAACTTTATCACAAAGATGTTGCAATTATGCTTTGGTTTCTGAAAGAATTGATAATTTGGTAAAACTAGTCAATGACAACCTAAGCTGGTCTCATTTCCTGATCCAAAATTGGCCCTCACACCTTTCTCTTCTCCAGATGATGCTTCAGTCTCACTGGGAGACCTCTGAGATTTCAAAGGGACTTTCATCTTGGGAAAATATCAATGTGTATTTTGGGTGAGCCATTGCATTTCTTGCCTGCAGCAAGACTCTTTGCCTTAATTGAGATTCAGTAGTTCATGTCTGCTTTGAAAAAGCATGTACACTGGCATGAAAAAGTACTTCTCAAATCTTTGGTGTCCAATTAAAAGTCACTGAAGTCTGCTCAGACAATTTTGGCAAAGAGAATCAAGGCAGTCAGTCAACAAATATTTGACTATTATGAACCAGGTACTTTTCTAAGCTCTAAGGCAACACAGCAAAACAGAGACAAGTCACAACTTCAAGAAACTTCCAACTTGGGGAGTGAAACAATAAGCACACAGATAAATGAAAAATAACATAATCTCAGATTTGGAGAAATGCTGTGATGGAAACAATATTGGAGGATCGTGGTGGAAGAACTGTTTAGCTAAAGGAGGGAAGAAAAGGGTTTTCTGAGGAGATGACATTTGAAACCTTTATAGAGAGGAGTCAGCTATATAAACATCTTAGAGGAAAGCACTCCAAGTGGAAGGTACAAGATCAAAAGCCCTAAAATAGAAATAATATTGATATGCTCTTGGAGTAGAAAAAGCCACTATGGCGGGAACATAGTGAATAATTGGAGATGTAGGCAGGTCCTTTGTCTGGACATACCGTACCCATAAAGAGAAAGTGAGTAGGGGTGAGATTGGAGATGCAGGCAGGTCCAGATTTAGGGCCGTGAAGACCACCATAATAAAGACATAAAATTTCATTCTGGTTGCAATGGAGACATATTAGAGGATTTTACAAAAGTAATGTGATTTGCTTTATAATGATGAATGTTCCTTCCCTCTAACTGCTGTTATGGAGGATCGGTGATGGGAAGGTGGGTAGAGAAGAGCAGTCAGCAGGCTAATGACAGTCCAGTGAGGCAAGCTGGTGTCTCTTAAACTGGTATTGGAGATGGTGAAAAAAATCACATTTCAGTTTCGGTTTTGTTTGTTTTTGTTTGTTTGTTTGTTTGTTTTTAAAAGAGCGATCAAGAATCACTTTTAACTGTTTTTGTCGGAGCAGCTGAATGAATGGTGGAGCAATTTACTCAGATGGGCAAGGCTTGGGGAATCTGTTTGATGTGTTTTGAGGGCATGAAGAATCTGTTTCAGTCATATTCTCTCAGATATCTGTCCAATATCCAAGTAGAGATATTTAATAAGCAGGGGTAAGTCAGTGTATTGTTGGGATTTAAAGCCATGCATAAACATGAGATCTGAGAGAAAGGTAAGATAGAGAAAATAACACCATCTAGGACTGAGCCCAAAGCTTGCTAACATTCAGAATCCTGGCAGAGAAGAAGGGTCTAGCAAAGGAAAATGAGAAGCAATAGTCTGTGAGAGAGGATGACAAACAGAAGAATGTGATGTTATAGAAGCCAACAGAAGAAAGTCTTTCAAAAATGGAAAAAGTGGACAACCATGGGTGTAAATGCTGTTGCAAAATAGAGTGAGATAAAGATAGAGAATTATTAGTTTTTATAAGATCTAGATCTCTACTAAACCTCAGTGCCATAAGTGCCAAAGGAAACGAATAGAAAACTGTGAGAGGTGAGAGGGATTACTTAGGCAAAGAGATACTGGAATGGCGTCAGAAAAGATCTCTAACAGGTTATAACATACAAGGAAGGAAATGAATTATGAATAGCATTATCCAGGTAAGAGTGAAAGAATGGACTCCAGGCAGAAGGAACAGCATGTGTGAATGCTATAGGTGGGGAAGAGACTCTTACATTCCAAGAACTAAAACCCCGATGTGGCCAGGTTGTTTTTAGCCAGGAGCAGAGTGGAAAGAGAAGGGGTTGACAAGATGAACAGGGACGGGATCATGCTGATCTTTATAGGCCACAATAAGAAGCTAGTTTTCCTTTTAATCTAAGTACACTTGATTATTTTAAAAAACAAAGGGCACAGTCTTATGTATATTTCTTAAAATATTGTTTGAATGATTATTACTGCTTCTGTGTGGAAAAAAAATTGTGAGGAAGCAATAATGGAAGTTGGGAAACCAACTAAGAAGCTAAGATGGTAGTTTAGACAAGAAATTATGGTGTCTTAGGCCCCAGTGCTAGTAAAGGAGATATGGAAAACTGGAAAGAATCAAATATATTTGGAAGTTGGAATGCAAATAATAGAGCCAGGTCTTCTAGTGTGTACCTGTGGTTCTTGCTACTCAGGAGCTATAGGCAGTAGGATTGTTTGAGCCCAGGAGTTCCAGGATAGCTTGGACAACACAGCAAGCACCTGTGTCTTTAAAAATACTAATATTAAGGTTGAACAGTTTTAAGGAAGAATAAAGGTGATAACACGTGGTAAATGTTCAAGGTAATCATAAGACCTGATACAGAACAGTAATTCACTGAATTGTGAGTATTATTTTCTCAATTCCTGCATCCATCAGTGTTCCCACTCAACTGAAACCCTGGATCTGAAGCATCATTTCCTGCATTTGAAGTACACAAATGCAGGAAAGCAAGATGGCTAAGAGAATAGGCTTTGAAACCACAGAGGTTGAGTCTTGAATCTGCTACTCACTAGCTGTGTAATTGGAACAGAGTCTTGCACATGGTAAATGTTCAATAATCTTTAGCAGGATAATTATGTGACCTTAAGCAATTTCCTTAACCTTATTAAATAAGCATCCTCCTTATTAAAATGAAAATAATAATAATAATAAGAAGAAGAATGCCTCATAGAACTGTAGTAAGGAATAAATTAGATGATACATATAATATGTATCTACCAGAAGATTAAATGAATTGATATATAGAAAATATCTGGCATATAGTAAATGCTCAATAAATTAGCAGCAGCTATTACTACTATTGCTGTTACAACTACTACCAGTACTGATTGATAGTGGAGAGAGATGTTATTATAAAACTTTGCAAAGTTGAGACCAGCCTGGACAACATAAAACTACGCAAGATCAAATTATGAATGACTTTATATGCTATGGAGGAAGCTAAAGTCATTAGTTTGAGATCTTTACTTTTCTACTTATAAATTTTCCTATAAGTGCTGCTTTAGCTGCATTCCACACATTTTTGATATATAATATTTCACATATTTATGGGGCACATGATACATTCTGTTATATGCATAGAATGTGTAATGGTCAAGTTAATGTATTTAGGATATCCAGCACCTCATGCATTTATCACTTCAGTGTGTTGAGAATATTTCAAGGCCCCACTTCTAACTCTTTTGAAATATATAACACACTGTTATTAACAATTGTCATCCTACTCTGCTATTGAACATTAGAATTTATTTCTTCTATCTAACTGTATGTTGGTGCCATTAACCAACCTCTCTTCATCCTCCACCCATGTCCTTCAAAGTCTCTGGTATCTATTATCCTACTCTCTACTTCTGTGAGATCAGCATTTTTTTAGCATCCATATATTAGTAAGTATATATGATAATTATCTTTCTATGTCTGGCTTATTGCACTTACACCAATGACCTTCAGTTCCATTCATGTTGCTGAAAATGACAGGATTTCATTTTTTATAACTGAATAGTAGTCAACTATATAACTATAGCATATTTGTAAAGATCCATTGGTGGATACTTAAGTTGGTTCCATATCTTTGCTATTGTGAGTAATACTGCAATAAATACGGGAGTACATTTATTTCTGTAATATATTTATTTCCTTTCCTTTGGATAAATAGCCAATAGCTGAATCATATGTTAGTTCTATTTTTTACTTTTTTGATAAACCTCCATACTCTTTTCCATAATGGGTACATTAATTTACATTCCCACCAACAATATATATAAGAGTTCCCTTTCCTCTGCATCCTCACCAGCATCTGTTTTTTGTCTTTTTGATGATAGCCATTCTAACTGGGGTGAAATGATATCTCATGGTTTTGATTTGCATTCTTTGATGATTAGTGGTGTTGAACATTTTTTCATAAACCTTTTGGCCATGTGTTTGTTTTATTTTGAGAAATACCTACTCAGGTCCTTTTCCCACTTTTGAATGGAATTATTTGTTTTTGTGGTGTTGTTGAGTTTTTTGAGTTCCTTCTGTATTCTACATATTAGTTCATTACTGAATGCATAGTTTGCAGATATTTTTTTCTATTCAACAGTTTGCCTCTTCACTCTGTCAATTGTTTCCTTTGATGTACAGAGACTTTTTTAATTTTAATATAGTCCCATTTGTCTACGTTTGTTTTTTGCCTGTACTTTTAAGGTCTTAGCCATAAAATATTTACCCAGATCAATGTCCTGAAGCGTTTTCCTATGTTTCTTGTAGTTCTTTTACAGTTTCAGGTCTTAAGTTTGCATCTTTAGTCTATTTTGAGTTCATTTTTATATGTGGTGAGGGAGAGGGCTCTACTCTCATTCTTTTGCAGATGGAGATCCAGTTTTCCCAGCACTTTTTATTAAAAAGGACATCCTTTCCTCAATGTGTATTCTTGATACCTTTGTCAAAAATTGGTTGGGTATAAATAAGTGGATTTTTTTCTCAGTTCTCTATTCTGTTCCATTGGTCTATGTGTCTGTTTTTATACCAATACTGTATTAGTTTGTTTTCACACTGCTCTAAAGACATACCTGAGACTGGGTAATTTATAAATAAAAGAGGTTTTATTGACTCACAGTTCCTTGTGGCTCAGTAAACTTACAATCATGGCAGAAGGCGAAGGAAAAGCAAGCACCTTCTTCACAAGGCAGCAGGAGAGGGGTGGGGTTGAGGGGAACTGTAAAACACTTGTAAGCCATCAAATCTTGTGAGAACTCACTCACTGTCACAAGAACAGCATGAAGGAAACTGCCCCCATGATCCAATCACCTCTCACCAGGTTCCTCCCTGGACACATGGGGAATACAATTTGAGATGAGATTTGGGTGGGGACACAGAGACAAACCATATCAGTTACCAAGCTCTTTCAGTTGTGATACCCTTCTAATATATTTTGAAGTTGGTTGATGTGATGTCCCCCAGCTGTATTCTTTTTGTTCAGAATTGCTTTGGCTATTTGGGCTCTTGTTTTGTTCCATATTAATTTTAGGATTGCTTTTTGTATTTCTGTAAAGACTGTAATTGGTATGTTGATAGAGATTGAATTGAATCTTTAGATTGTTTTGGATAGTATGGTTATTTTAACAATATTATTCCAAATTATTATTCCAAATCATGAGCGTATGATGTCTTTTCATTTGTGTGTATCCTCTTCGATTCTTCCATTAGTGTTTTATAATTTTCCTTGTAGAAGCAAAATTGTGGTCTTTCACCTCCATACTTAAACTTATTCTGAGGTACTGTATTTTATTTTATTTGGTAGCTATTATAAATGGAATAGCCTTCTTGATTTCTTTATCAGGTATTACTAGAAGTCTTACCTAGAGCAATCAAGCAAGAGAAAGAAGTAAAAGGTATCAAAATTGGAAAAGAGGAAGTCAAACTGTCTCTCTTTACAGATGATATGATGTTATATTTAGAAAAACCTAAAGACTCCACTAAAAAAGTTCTTGGACCTGATTAATATGTTTGGCAAAATTGTAGCATACAAAATTAACATAGAAAAATCAGTAGCATTTCTATATACACCAATAATGAACTAATATCCCACAAATTTTTAATGTTGTATTCATTTTCGTTCAGTTCTCTCTTCAATGTCCCTCTCAATTTACTCTTTGACCTATGGAGTATTTAGATGTGAATTATTTAGTTTCCAAATATTTGAGGAATTTTCAGAAATATGTGTTATTGATTTATAATGTAATTCCATTGTGATCAGAGAATCTATGTGGTATGACTTGAACCTTCTTAAATTTTTTGAGATTTGTAATATAATTTAGAATATGGGTGAGGTTATAAAATGTTCTATGTGCACTTAAAAAAAATGTGTATTCTATCATTGTTAGATAGTGTGACTATACATGTTAATTAGGTCAGTTTGGTTGATAGTTGGTTGATATTCTAGATCCTTGCTGTTTTCCTTCCTCCTTGTCAATTATGGAGGGAAGAGTATTGAAATAGATGGCTATAATTGTAGATTTGTTTATTTCTCCTTGCAGTTCTGTTTTTGTTTTCATGTATTTTGAATCTCTATTGTATGCATAAATATTTAGAATTCTCATGTCTTTTTCCTGAAATGACCCCTTTATTATTACAAAATGTCTATTTCTGGTGATGTTCTTTACTCAGAAATATACTTTTTATGATGTTAACATATACTATACTTTCACTACATCTTTTTTATATGATTGACATGACAGTTTTTCTATCCTTTACAAACATTTGTGTGTTTAAATTTAAAGTAGACAGCATATAGTTTGATCTCTCTTTTTTACCCACTTTTGTAATCTCTGCCATTTAATTGGCATTTCATTATTTACTGTGATTATTGAAATGAATAGATTTAAATCTACTTACTTGCTATTTGTTTTCTGTCTAATCTGTTCTTAATCTTTTTCTTCTTCTTCTGCCTTCTTTTAGGTTAATCGAATATTTTATTATTTTATTTCTTCGTTGACTTAGCTATAATTCGTTGTTTGGTTATTTATTGCTTTGGAGTTTAGAGTATATATCTTTAAGTTATCACAATCTTTTTTCAAGTAATATGCCATTTTATCTAGTTAAATGTATATTTTCTTATTATTTATTTTGTATTTGCTAAGTTGTTTCTTACAGGATTTTAAAACTAAGGAAAAAAAATAGCAGAATACCTTTTCCAGTGCTTTTTGCTGCTTTGTATAGATGCAGATTTTCTTCTGGTTTAGTCTTCATCTGCAAGATTTTCTTTAGTATTTCTTGTAGTACAGTTTTGCAATTAACAAATTATTTCACCCTTCTTAGGCTGAAAATCAATATTTTCATTTCATTGTGGCAAGATTTTCACTGGATATATAATTCTGGGTTGACAGGGGGTTTTTTTGTTTTGTTTTGTTTTTCTTTCTGTGCCTTAAAGATACTCCACTCTCATCTGAGATCATTCATGCTCGTGTTCATTTGTATGTAATCTTCCCCACACCTGCTCATTTTAAGATGATCTCTTTATCTGGTTTCCACCAAGTTGATTATGATATACCTTAGTGTATTTTTTGTCTAGTTAATTGGTTTGAGAATCATTGTGCTTCTTGGGTCTATGGTATATAGTTTTCATAAAAGTTGGGGGGAAAATAGCTGTTATTTCTTCAAATGTTTTTTCTGCCAAGCTCCTTTGTAAGTACTCCAGTGACACAAATATTCAGCCACTCAACATTGTTCCATATCTCTCTGATGCTCTGTTCATGTTATTTTCAGTATTTCTTTCAGTATCTCGAGTTTACCTTTTTCTTCTGCACTACCTGTTTATCTGTTATTCCCATCTAGTGCATGTGTGTTTTCTAACTGTCAAACATTGTTTTCTTCCTCTCTAAAAGTCTGACTTGTGTTTTCTTGTATCTTCAATCTCTCCTTGACATTCTCATGCTTTCTTCTACCTTCTTGGACACACAGAATATTATTACATTAACTGCTTTAATACCTTTTCTACTAATTCCATCATTTGTACTATTTCTGGGTTGGTTTCAGTTGCTTGATCTCTCATTATCAGTATCATTTTTCTGCTTCTTTAAATGTCTGGTAATTTTTTATTGGATGCTACTAGTTATATATTTTATTTGGTTGATGGCTAATTTTTTTTTTTTTTTGCTTACATATATATTGTTAAACTTTATTGTAGAGTACAGTTAAATTACTTGGAAACAATTTAATTCATATTAAGTTTGCTTTTAACCAGGACTAGAGGAGCCTTTAGCCAACTGGTAATATTATTTTGCCACTAAGATAAAATTCTTTTGAATACCAATGATGAGAAGTTTTTACTCCAGTTGATGGTAACACAAACTATTTCTAGTCCTGTGTGAGCTCTGCTGATTGTTTCTTATATTGCATTTAGGTACTGCTTCCCTGTCCTTGGTAGTTTCCTTACTTGCACATCTGATCAGTACTTAAAGACTTGAGGTAAATCTCTGGAGCACTCTCTCTAAGCAGCTCTCTTTTTTGCTAAGCGGCTCCCGTTTTTTTCCGGTATCCTGCCCTATAAACTCTATTCTGTCAACTCCTGGTGTCCTCCGTACTCTGCCTTAGGCCCCATGCTGATGTTGTGGCTAGAAACTCCCTCCAAACAGTAAGCTAGGACAATGGTACAGTTCACCTTATTTGTTTCCCCTCTATCACTAGTTTGTACTGCCTGATGTCCAATGTCTGAAAGCTGTTGTTTTATGTATTTTGCTTAGTTGTTTTTATTTATTTTAGATAGGAGGATATATCTGGTCCCCATTATCTTACTTTGGCCAGAATCCACAGATTTGAATTTGATAGTCTTGAATGGTAGATAAGGCATTTACACTTTACCTTCTAAGACAGGCAATAGGAAGTTGTTGAAGGCTTTTCAGCTAGGGACTGTAAGATGTG
>NW_012103810.1:456812-478187 GCF_000951045.1 Mandrillus leucophaeus
CAACCCTTCTAGCATGCCCCTTCCCTGAGTTCTGAATCTCAGGATCCCAGCCTGAGTTCTGCACATCTATGAAAGGAGTTCATATACTTGCAGTTATAGGATTTAGCAGTAGAAACAGCATGGACTTTGGAGCCAATAACTATGTTTAGTTATTAGTTACCATGTTTGGATATTTAACTATATGATATACACCTGGGATAGGCCATTAAATTTCTTTGAGCCTTAACGTTCTCCTCTGTAAAATGAGGGTACTACAGAATTATTTTAAGATTTCTCAACATCAACACTATAAACATTTGGGGCTAGATAATTCTTTTCTGTGGCAGATGCCTTATGTATTACAGAATATTTAGCAGCATCTCTGGCCTCTATACAGTAGATGCCAGTAACACCACTCCATCCTAAGTTAGCAACATCAGCATTGTCCCCAAACATTGCCAAAAATCCTCTGGGTGGCAAAATTGGCCCCAGTAGAAAGCTGCTGGGTTATTGTAAGTATTACAAAGAATATATATGAAGTTTCTTGCACATAGTAATCGCTTAACACAAGGAAGCTGTTACTGTCAACATCATCATTATCAATATGACACATCTAGGAAATACCAAGACTGGATCTGAAAATCAGGTTCTCCTGCTCTTAATCCTTCTAAAACAATGGATACAAGTCTATTTGAGAAAATCAGTGAAATCAGGAATAAATTGGTGATCTGTGGAGATTGATTAATAGACACCAGGACCATGAAGCCAAGTAAACTTTTAGACTTCATCATGTGGGCAATGGTGAACAAAGGACTTCAGAGCGTCAGAAGGATATACACAAAGATGTGTATTATTAAATGTAGGAAATATTTCTTAATTAAAAGTTTCCTTTATTAAACAATATATATTGTTTAGTGGGGAGGGTAGGCATGGAGAAGGAAAATGATGTTTCTTACTCTGAAGAACCAGGTCTTAGAAAGTAGAAGAACCTGAGATACTCCAGAGAGCTACATATCAGGAAGCAATGGATAGTCTCTTCAGGATGCCACAGCTGGGTTGAATGAACAACTACTGCTTTTCAGCCTTTGAATCACTCTGCTTAAATTAAAATTCCCAGGAAAGAGTATCTAGTTTGCATAAAGCCCATCTTGGGCACACTCTGTCCAGGAGAAAACTGGGCACCTCAGAAAAGTAAAGTATCTTGACATGGCATCTGGGCTTACCTTGATCTAAGTCCAGGGCTGTGCTTGCTACAACTGACTTTCTTGAACCAACAGACCAACCAGGGCTCAAACACTGGAAAAAGGACAGTTCCCATCTGAGAACTGGAGAGTTGTTTGCAGGGGAAGGAAAATTCTGAGTAGATAAAAGCAATAGCCATCCCTCCACTTCAGAGAAGTGAAAGAGCTAGAGATAAGAGTATGACTGGAAGTGAGGCGAATGGTTAGAGCATTGTTCCCCCAATTCGGAAACCAGATGTGATGAGCTTGATTCAGGTGTAGACAGTGCATAAGGCAATACAGAAATGGACTAGAAGCAAAGCAGCTGACATGTAGACACAGCAATCCATATTCAGAACCCATCTATTAAACACACCCTTGTGCAGCACGCCAGCTTTTGATCTGGTGTTCCAGGAGGAAGAAAGAAAGCTTATTCTCCTTTGAAGTAGGATGGCAGGAACAAAACCCAAGGAGCCTGAAGACAATGGCTTCACCACTAGAGAATTAGGAAGGCAACTCTGATGTGATGATTTTTAGAAGTCAAGGTGAATATCCCAGAATTTATGAGCAGCAAGAATGGGCTTTTATAATAATGGAAGAATCAAAGATTACATGGGTCAGCAGAAAGAAGACTTAACTGAGTCAGAAGAAAGTCAGCTGTAGGAAAGAAAGAAAGACTGATTTGCATAGACTCCTAGCTGTCAATAGTTCAGGATGACCAGTACAGTGGTCCTCAAATTTTTGGCCTCAAGATCCTTTTATACTCTTAAAATTTATTATGAATTGTTTAAGTGGGTTGTATCAAGCAACAATTACCATGTAAGAAATTAAAACTAAGAAACTTAAAAAAACTATTTATCAGTCATTTAAAATAACAGTAAGCCTCTTACATGTTCACATAAATAACATGCTTCATAAAAAGAAATTATATTTTTCAAAACAAAAGTTAGTTGTTTTATAATTTTTCAAGTCTCTTTAATATCACTTAGTAAGAGACAGCTGGATTATCATAGCAGCTACTTGCACTGAGACTGTTGCAAAAAGTACACATCACACAGCCTCTGGAAAACTCTGTAAATCCATGGGACTGTGGGAGTGAAAAGGAAAGTAGCATCCTAATATTAAGAAAATAACAGGTTTGACCTCGTGGACCTCCTAAAAGAATCTTGGTGACCTGCAGAAATCCCTGGAGCACACTTTGAGAACCACTGTGCTAAACCAAGGGGTAGGAGTGGGAGGACCATAAGAAAAGAGAATACCAAAGAAATGAAGCTGGATTGGTGTTTAGGGGTAGATGAGGAAGGACACTGTTGGCATACTGAGATGTTGAGACTTGATCCTGAAGGCCAATGTTTCCCACACTAGTGTTCAAAAAAACATTGTTCTGAATGATATTAGTAGTAATGTGCTGAAAAAGATGTTTCATAACCAAAAAGTTTGCGAAATGGTATACATTGAGTCCCTTTGTAAGATGCGCAGTTCACAGACCACATTAAAGGCTTCTAGGAGTCCTACAATTAAAAATTAAAAAATAACTTCATGCATGAAGCAGAGAAAGAAAAGAGAGTAAAGGGGGAAAGGAAAATATAGAATAAGCAAAAGAAATTATAAAATTTAAAAAATGAAAAACTGGCATGAACACAAGGACTTATGCCTATAATCTCAGCACTTTTGGAAGTCAAGGCCAGAGGATCTCTTAAGCCCAAGAGTTCGAGACCAGCCCAGGCAACATAGTGAAATCTCGTCTCTACAAAAAAAAAAAAAACTTAAACAGCTGGGCATGGTGGGACATGCTTTTAGTCCCAGCTACTCAGGGGCTGAGGTGGGAAAATCATCTGAGCCCAAGAGATAGAGGCTGCAGTAGGCCATGATTATTCGATGCCTGCACTCTAGCCTGGGCGACAGAAGGAGACCGTGTCTCAAAAGAAGAAAGAAAAATTAAATCTCTACAACCAGATGTTTTCCCGACTGACTTGAGCAAGTAAAGCCGCTTTCATTACATGTCTTTTTACTTCCCCAAAAATGGTGTTTTGCTAGCCACTGTACTTGGAAAGCCCTCAGTGTGTGCTGGGGTGGCATGAAAGTCTTTAGCAGAGAAGCCTCAAGTCAGGGCTATGGTCACAGAAAATATCTCCCTTGATTTTTAGTGAAGATTAGGTTTAAGGATAGAAAGACTGGATGCAGGAGAATCAACTAGATATTTATTACATGTGAGAAGTCTTGATAATTGAACTAAGACTGTAAGAGGAATAAAGAAGAGAGAGGCTGGACTTAAAAAGTAATAATATCTAAATCAGTGATCTTCACAACACACTGACCTGATCCACTTCAATAACATAAGAAAATATAAGAACTTCTCTTTGCTCCTTTTGTCTAATCTTTTTTATTACTATTTTTTGTGTTTGTTTATAATGCACCTAATTCATTAGAACAATCAATATTAAAATCATAGGAAGTCAGATGACACAAGCACTGACTGATCAAAACAGGCATGTGTTTGGGGGCTACAGCAGGGAAACCCTGATGATGCAGTGTTAACGCTTTAGTTGCTACCACATGGGGAGGTCTGAAGTCCCACGGGAGGGATTGGAGTAGATACAGTGGTGAGGAGAAGAGGATATAAGAACACCTTGAAGCACTGAGTGGAACAACTGGTGTATCATACCAATGTGTGCAACTATACGTCAGCCAGACATGTATGTCTTTGTAACTTTGCATGCATATAAATATAAAAGCTATCCCCTGGAATGCATGATTTCTAAAAAATGAAGATTATGGGTCTCATTGTATGTAGAGCATGCTGCAAAGGGCTATGCACACTATTCCTGGTGTGGTCTGGTCAGTGCAACAGATAGAAGGGCTGTTGCATTTTGCACCTCTCATTCAGGTCACTATGCCTCCATTGATGCATCTGAGACCTCATCAGTTGATTCATAGAAATGCAGATCCAACACACAGAGACCTGAAATGTTTGCTCATCTTCAAGACTGGTTTTGCCTCTTTTTCAGGAAGATATACACGAACATAGGATGGGGGCTGTGAGTGTACATTTTCATTCCTACATAGAAACAACTCCAGGAAATGTGTGCCCTGAGCTAGAGTAAGCTCCCTCGTGTGGAAACCAGTCTGGCTTCACAGAGGGGAAGGGGATTCCACTGGGGGTGATGCAGCAAGTGATAAATGCTGCTTTGAACTATTGCCAAGATTTTTTGTATCTTTTCAGCTTGGTAGGGAAAGCATGCACAAGGGCTCTAAGGGAGTGATTATGAAGTTGAGTACTCTGCTAAGTTAGTAGCATAAGACAGATGGTCATTGAGTGTGTTGGTACTCCTTCATTGCCGGGGGCCTGGATGGTGCAACAGCCCCCACCCGCACTCCACATTTCAGGCACATGCAGCTCCAGAACAGAGCAAAAGCTGTGACTGCTGCTTATTAAGGAGGCCCTTGGTTAACCAGCCATCGAGCCAGGAGGAATCCTCCAGAGTCAAATTGCCTGGGTCAGCATCTTAACGCCTTTTGGGAAAAAGACAACTACAAGGGAATGTGGCTTATTTAAAAAGAAGGATGAAGACAAAGAGAAAGAAGAGAAGTAGCAGCAGCAACATTAAAGAAAAAGAAATCCATTTGAACTTTATTCTGGATAAGATATGGATGTTAGTGTCTAACAACATGTGCCTAAAAGCATGTTTGAATGCAGTAGGATCTTATTCTTTTCCAGCTGGAAATCACAGTCACTGGGCTCAAACTGTCCATTCCACAGATGAAGAAACTAAGAGCCAGAAAGGGGCTTGACTAAAGTCATGGAGAAGGTTATGGGAGAACTGACACTGAGACCTGAACTTCCTGAGTACCTATTCAGTGCTCCTACATCCTCAAAACATTTGGGGAGAGGAGCCTGATGCAATTGATTTGACCTTTGGTTTGTTGAGAGAATTTTTAAGTGCTTTATAGAAGAAAGTCCATGCTACATGAAATCAGAAAACTGAGCCAGAAACACTAGAATAGTAAATAGGAAGGTGTATTAGTTTGTTCTCATACTGCTGTAAAGAACTACCTGAGGCTGGGTAATTAATAAAGAAAAGAGGTTTAATTGACTCACAATTCCACAGGATGTACAGGAAGCATGGCTGGGAGGCCTCAGGAAACTTACAATCATGGGAGAAGGGTGAAGGCACCATGTCTTCTGATGGTGGCAGGAGAGAGAGCATGAAGGGGGAAGGGCTACACACTTTTAAACAACCAGATCTTTTGAGATCACACTCACTATCATGAGAACAGCAAGGGGAAAATCCAACTCCATGATCCAATCACCTCCCGCCAGGTTCCTCCTCCAACAATGAAGATAATAATTCAACATAAGATTTAGGTGGGGAAACAGAGCCAAACCATATCAGACGGGTCAGCCAGGTCTCCTGCTTGTCAATTTGTGCATTTGTAAAATGGAGAGAATTTCTGCTGTTTGTACCTCACCAAACACTGCAAGGACTGCTGGGGGTCATAAAGAGGAACTCATCCTTGCTTGTCTCCACTCATGACCTTTCTCTAGAGCAAGCCTCATGAGCTTAAAGGAAAGCCTATAAACTTAGACTTTTGGGTCCTTAAAACTATCTTTCCCCCCAAAATTGCTTCTAGATACACATACACACAGACAGACACATGCACACTTCCTTCTGACCTAGGACAATTTCTCATTTGATGAGAATTTTGCATCAGTTGTATTTAACTGCCTCACCTACCTATGTATTGGTGCTGATCCCTCACCTACTTAGCGCCTATATGTGGGTATAGTAACTAACACATGAGCCCTATGTCTCACAAAGTGCTCTCACATCTCTTACATTATGCAACCTTGGTAGACAGGCAGCTCAGGCTTGAATGCCAGCTCCACTCTTAAATATTATTACACTCTGAAAGCCTCAGACTCCTCATCTGTTAAAACGCACACAAAAAAAATCATAGTAATACTGACCTCAGAATATGTTATTAGGATTAACAGAATTATAACAATGACTAACATTTATTAAGAATTTCTTCTGTGCAAGGTACTGTGCTAAGAATTAAGGGACAAGAGCTTAGTTATCTCTTTAATTTAGATGAGAATATCCACATAAAAGTACCCAGCAAATGTACTGAGCCTAGTGCCTGGCATATAGTATGCAGTAGGACAAATGTTAGACATTCATATTATCACTGCTGATGATAATGACAATGGCACTGTTATGCTTCACAAGAAGAGTCTGAAGAAGGTGACGATTTTCAAAGAAAGAAATTGATTTTCAGAAAATTTAAGTCCCTTGCCATGATTATGTGTCTTCTACAAAAGAACTGAGAGGTGGGCTATAGATGCAGGAGAAAGAAATAGAGGAAAGGAAAGTTATGCTCCCAAAGAAAGTCACACAATGCCAGCTAGTCAGCAAGGAATAAACTTGAGAAGTACAGCACACCTGGGTTTAGCTGTGGGTGGTTTCCAGGACCATTGCAGGAGCATTCTCTATAACCATAGGAGACAGACTCCCAGAGCACCTGCACACCAGCCCTGTTTGTAAATGTGACAAGAGAAGTTAACTTCATTTATATCCTTGAATGGCATCATGAAGCAATCAGCTGTGCTGAATTTAACTCCGTTTCCTGGTTGGGACACTTCCCTTAAAACTAAGTGCCCTGCTAAACAGTTTTTTAGTCCATATTTTTCAAATACATAAAACAATATATTTCTACTTGAGATTCATGTGACCCTGATGTATTTTTTCACATTTACTGGACACATACCGTGTTCCACATGCTTTGCTGGATGTTGGACATTGAGAGATGCAGGACAAGCTCTTAAAGACCTCAGAGCCTCATAGAAGGACAGAGATGGAGTTCTATTTATTACAATGGGAAAGGCCTCAACTGCTAACCAAGGACTCTGGATGTTAACTGGGGGCAATAGGGAGTCACAGCATAATTTTAAGTAAGGACTGGTAGGATACAATTGCAAGGAGACATGAGAAGATTCTTGTCTTTATCCGGGCAAGAGAGGGCAAGTGCAGAGACAAGGGGTGGAACATCCAGCAGAATAGAGCTTGGTGACCACTGCATTTGGCCAGCAAGGAAGGGGAACTAGTCAGGGATGTATATAAAGATCACTCCTTGCCCTTCAATGTCTCGTTCAACAAGTATTACTATGTGCCAGGCCCTGTGCTTGGGGCTGAGGACAGAGCAGTAAAGCTCAAAGACAAATGCCAGGATAGGGAGAGAAAGGGTCATGCAAGCAAAGAGGAAGTGGTGTCTAAGAGACACCTAAAGGATGAGTTGAAATGAACTAGATGAAATGAGAGGGAGGAGGGAGAGTGTTGCACACAGAGAGTATAAGATGTAGACAAGGAAAGACTCTGGGCAAGAAGTTCAGTGAGTGCTCCAGTGCCTGGGTGAAGCTCAGTGTGGATAATGCAGAGTGGGAAGGGAAGAGATGAAAAATGAGGATACAGAAGGCTTTCAGGAAAGGCAGGAGAAGCAGAATGAAGAAAGGATCACCTCCATTTCCCCCACCCTACCACATGTTTCCATGACCCCACCTCACTTTCTGGGATCCTCAAAGGAACCAGACCACCTGGAGATGGAGTTGGAGATTAAGGACTACAGGCCTGGTAGCTGGGATGACAACAAAGAATCTCTTGTCCTTCTGCTTCTCCTTCCCTATTTGTTCTCCTCCTCTTCTTCCTTCTCTTCTTCCACCTCTCTCTCTGTCCTTCTCTCTTGCCACCCACATATACCATGCTTTCTCTCACCTCTTGGCCATTGCACCTACTCTTCCCTTTGCCTGAAACACAGTCTCCCCAGGAATTCCTTCAACTTACTGCTCAAGCATTATGCCTTATCCGAAACCCTTCCAGATCACAAACACTCTGAGTTAGGTACTTTCTCCACCACGTTCCTATAGCCAGCCAACCAGCCAGCCAGGAATGCTCACTGTGTCATAATTGCTGTCATAATTCCTGTTCGTCTCTCTCTCTGTCTCCCCTAGGCTCAGAATTCTTTGCCAACAATGGCTGTGACTGATATGTCTTTGAATCTTCAGTATCGAGCTCAGTGCTTGGCATATTTGATGTTCATAAAATGTCTGTTGAAAGAATAAATGAATCCAGGACTCATGTTTCTAATAAGTATAGAAATTGCTCTCTTACCCCACATGAGTCTTGCATATCCCTGGGTCATTGGCAATACTAGATTAGGATATGCTATTTAAGTAGCCTAAACTTAAACAATGATAAAGCTACATTACTGCATGTTTACTGAATGTCAAACAGACTTCTAAGTGCTTTGTGTTTACTAACTCATTTAATTCTCACAACTTTATAACCATTTGGTAGATGAGGAAACCAAGGCACAGAGAGGTTAAGTATTTTGCCCAAGGCCACACAGCTAATAAATGGTGGAACTGGAATTTAAACTCCAACAATCTAACTTCAGAGCAATACAGCCTTAGTAAAGCAATCTCACATCCATCATCTGACTCAATTAATGTATCACAAGATAGTAATGCCTATGTATTTATTATAATGAAAGAAATCAAGAGCCAAATAAATCAAGTTATTTGCTACAATCTCCAAAGGAGGGTTACCCAAGATGCAACCCTTTCCAGCCATTTACTGCAGCCATGCTTGGTTCCTGTATATGCCTCAAGACCCCTCACTTAAAAAAAAAATGCTTCAGACCCAGGCCCTATCTCATATACCGTCCTGGCAATCTGAGTAAGATCTCAAGGGGAAGGAAATACTAAGGACATGTAATGCCTCTTCAGTTTACAGTCTAAAGTAGAAACAACCAATTTCTCCATTTTCCTCCTTTGATCCCCACCACAGTTCCCCCATTATCTTTCAAAGCTGGAAGGAGTAGCCCCTTCAAGAAATGGGTACTCCCCACACATGTTCCCGGAAAGCATGGAATACAAAGAAAACCATAATGAGATAATACTGTTTTTGTTTCTACTGTCAAAAACTTCTGCCCATTAATATGATAGTTTGATTTTCTCCTTGTGGTTGCCATTTTATCTGTAATTTGTATTTCTCTTTCTAGAGGATTATTTCTGATTTGAGAAGGGAGCTTTGAGTCACCAAAGCATTGCTTTGTGACCAGTATCATTGATCTTGCTGGTACCATGCAGACCTCTTGTTCCATATGAGTACTCTGCAGTGTTGCTTGTCTTTATTTTTTTTTTGCTTTGGCTTCCATTGAACTTCATATAAATAAAAGCAGAATCAAACTCTTTCCAGATGCAATAATAAGAAAGAAATACTTTTATCTCAATGTCTTCAAGCATTAACAGAAGTAACACTTCTGTTAACAGTTAACATAAAGGAAAGTTTAGATTGAGGAAGTATAAAGGAGGGTGGAAGGAAAGAACCCAAACATATTTCTCATTCCTATTTGTGACTTGGATGTGAACATTGGCTTCAGGTTGAAATTTGGCAGCCCAGAAGTATTTTAACAAAAGTAATCTGAAGCAATAAAAAAAGGCAGTTTTCCATTTTTATATAAGCAATAGGAGTTTTTAAAAAGGCAAGTAACAAAAAAAAATCAAAGCATTATTAGTTTGGGGATTTTTATTGTACTCTTTTAACTAAAGGAATAAAAAGTTTCATTTTTCAAGGGCAAAATCTGCAGACAGTTCTAAGCATGGATGGCCACAAGAAAAGCCATCAGAAACGATGTGAGATGAAAAAGTCTGGTTCTCATGCTCATGTCTGGTGCGTGGAGTTAATAGCTAATCATTAAAACAAAATATGTTCACCTATGTTGTTTTTAAAGAAGCGCATATTAAGCATTTATATTGCACTAAGCACTAGAAGTTTTGATGAAAAAATAAGGAGAAAAAGATAGAAGACATTACTTCCACTTTCAAAGAAAACTAAGAGCCATACGTATGTACAAATAATGCATGGTAGAGAAGAAGTAAAACTGGGCTGTGCTAAGTGTGAGAGTGGGGTGGAAAAAGTAGTGGCTTTGGAGTCAGAGAGACTTGGGTTCAATTTCCAGTTTCAAACCCGTATGACTTGGATGAATATTTTTACATTTCTGAGCAGCAGGCTATACATCCGCAACATGGGAACACATGCCTTGAAGAACTGTGAACAATTAATAATATGCAATATATGTACAGCACCTAGTCCATTGCCTGGCTCAATGCAGGCATTTGGAAACTCATTTCTTAGCCCTCTACTCCTCTGTGAACTGAGTAAGGAAGTAGTCACTATAATGCTCAAATATCATTCTCTTTGCAATGATTAAACAGAAGCAAATAAGGAGAATGTCAGGGGCCAAGGTTGCATTACCTTGTGGTCAAGACATAGTGACACAACAGGCAAACAAGCAAACACATATAAATAAAAATACAAGGAGCTAGGGTTTGGATTGGGGCCTGTGTGTATCTTCTCACTCTATCAAAACACCACTTTACATAATTCGACAAGGCCCTGATGCCCAATATTGCAAGAAACCACCCCAAAATGCCACATTTAGTAAGGGGAAATGAAATATTTATATTCTTCTTAGTATTTAATATTGTTTCCTGAGCTTTGTACAAAATAATACATGGAGAAATACTTTTACTGCTACCGTCAAATTTTATTTTGTTCACTGAAATGACTCTTTAGGAGAGGCTTTCTGAGGGAATTGAATAGGAGGGGACTAGTGAGGAACCATAAAGAGACATCTGGAGCTTCCCCAGAGAGGGCCTGTGTCCGCATTCAGGAGTGAGAGTTTTCCCAGGAGAGGACACTGAAAGAGCTGGGAAGGCAATAGAAGCGCAGAGATGGGACACCTACATGCCACTGTATGCTAGTGATGAGCAGGAGTGCGCAATATCATATGTGGTTTTCTACTAAAATGACCATGAATAATGAATGACATGAGGGTAATCAAAAAAGGGTAGTGAGTGTGATTTGCCATGAGGATCGTCAGTGGGGCACCCCCATGGAAATACCTGTGACAGCAGCAAGGGTAAGGTGTTATCTAAGTGCTTCACCAAATTTACTGCATCTATGCCAGGCTCAAGTAGAGGAGCCTGTGAGGTAGGCATTTTAGTGCCTATTTCACAGGTGAGAAAACTACAATTAGGAACTGGAAGATCTGGGAGTCAAAAGAAAATTGGATACACCAGAGCTTGGCACAGTGGCGCACGCCTGTAATCCCAGCACTTTGGGAGGCTGACGCGGGCAGATCACCTGAGGTCAGGAGTTTGAGACCAGCCAGCCAACATGGTGACACCTCATCTCTACTGAAAATACAAAAATTAGCTTGGTGTGGTGGCAGGCGCCTGTAGTCTCAGCTACTTGGGAGGCTGAGGCAGGAGAACCTCTTGAACCCGGGAGGTAGAGGTTGCAGTGAGCCAAGATCATGCCACTACACTCCAGCTTGGGGGACAGAGTGAGATTCCACCTAAGAAAGAAAAAAAAGAAAGTGGACACACTTGTAATATGAATTCATGCCCTGCTACTTTACATCTGTGTGAAGTTGCTGAGCCTCAGTTCTCTCATTTATGAAAAAGAAAATATAGCAATCACTTTGCAAAATTGACACAAACACTAGAGATGGTGAATATGGTATCTAGCATAATCCTCGGCATGGAATGGTGTTAAAGGCTCTACAAAGGTACATAGCAGATGCTAAACTAAAGAGATGATGAGTGAATGGATTAATTGATGGCTGGATGAATGACCAGCTAGATAGAAAGCCGCTATAAACTAGCTAAAATATAAAAGATGATAGCTGAACATCCCACTGGGGATCTTTTAGTTTTTTCATTATAGCTTTGAAAGAGTCCTGAAGGTAGAGTAAAACATATACAATGAATCCCATTTGAAATCTGGATAAACCCAAAGTCTGACCTGAAATAATTTATCCCAAGTTCACTCAGCTAATTTAATTGTTCAAAAAACATTAATTAAGCACCCGCTCTGTTCCAATTATTGGGGCTACAGTAACAAAATAAAAACCTCTTCCCACATGGTGCTTACATTCTATTGGGAGTGGTAAGGAGATACACAATAAACAAAACAAATAATATATATACTTTGAGAAGCTGGGGCAAAGACAGGAATCAGAATCCCTGGGGCTACAAGATTACACAGACTGAACTAGAATCTAAGACTACACATGTCTACCATGACCCTTTAGCCCACCCACAGATTCTCAAGTAGCATCAAATACCTGCAGCCTCAGCAACCGCTTTCTGAACTCAATTTTGTTTCTCTTGAAATTGCACATTTAACTGTGGCATGCATTTGGCAGAGGTGGTACCGAAGTGCAGAGGTCCCTCTCTCTGTTAAAGCTTGATCCCTGGGAGCCCTGAGAAGAGCTGACCTCAGGGCCTTCAGACCAATGAGGAAATTGGGGTCATTCTTTGCTCTATTGTGTTACATTAGCTGCATTGTGGTTTTACAGCTTCATGGAAGTGAAGCAGATGGAATCTCTGACCTTGGGTGCTGACAAACTAAAAAACAAAAAATATCCCCCAAGCTACATGTGGTATTTGACTCATATTACACCATAAAGACCAGACCCTGACCAACATTCAAAAGCAATGACAATATGTTAGCACCTATGTATGCCGACTCTTATGTTAAGTACTTACTTTACACCCAGTCTGGTAAGGAGGGATCCAAACTGCACAGAACCTTATCGTCTGCATCTTTAAAACAAACATACATTGAAATTTCCTGCCTCCTAATTATCTCTTAATTCGCTCACTTCTATCTGTTCCCCACAGCCATTATAGTAGATCAGCTTACCATCATGTCTCTCTTGAATTGTTTCAGCAGCCATCTATCTGACTGGTTTTCTGGCTTTCTTCTGTGCATTCTACTGACCTACAGAAAAAGTACATACTGATTAGCATGGTTTGCAAAACACTTCAAGTCTGGCCCCTTCCAGATACCAGCCTCACCTCTAGCCTTTCCTTTCTTTGCTTATGCCACAGCTATACTGAATTTCTTGTAGTTTCTCCAAATATACCATGTTCCCTCTAATGGCTAGATGTTTGCAGCTGGAATTTCCTTTTTTCTACTCTTCAGGTGGCCAGCTCACATTCATCAGTTCTTTCATCCTCTCTGCTGCCTCCTAACATTTTATGTTGCTTCCTTAAATTCTCTAACACTGGATTGGTGGTTCCCTCTATGTCCTCTCATATAACTTGGCTTTCCCAATCAGTAAACACTGGTTGAATAAGGAGCTGAATATATGTAAATTAATGAATCAGAGAATCATATTTTGCGGAGAATCAGTATCAAAGTTACATCCTAGAACCTCGATCACCAATCTCTCTTTTCTATCCGCCACAAAATTAAATCAGCCCAACAAGTTAAGTGTGCTCACCTACCCTTGTGGGTAGATATGCGGATGGAGGATGGTGCCTTTGCCCTGGGCGTTTTGTTGCCCATGAGCTTTTTCCTCGCAGGCCTTGACACCCACCCTGGGGTTGTATCTGTTCACTTGCCATAGTGGACTTGGACCTCTGCAGTTGAGTCCTTGTCTTTTCTGCTTCAACTCACAACTAGGGCTTCTCTGTGAATTTACCTCCCGGGGGAAAATGTTTAGTTTCTTAGCTGGTGGGTTAGAAAAGCTCTGGCCTCTGTGTGTCACTGTCCCAGCAGGTATGCCAGGGTAAAAGTCTAGGAGGTCCTTTGCCACTATACATCTTCTAGAAACAGATTTACAGAATCTTAGAGTGTTGATAATAGAAAATCCTCAGATTAGTCAATCCATACCCTGATTTTTAGATGTTTTTCTTCCTGCCTGCCTTCCTGCTTTCCTGTCTTCATTCCTTCCTTCTTTCATTTTCCTTCTTTCCTACAGCACCTAAATCAGGCAGTGTGCTCAGAATTGGGAGTTTAATCAGGCAGGAATAGATTAGACACAAAGTTCTTTAGCTTACAAAGTTTATAGTCAGCCTAGCTAGGCCCTCAGACAAGTATCCAGACAATTACAACACTGTGTGCTGAAAGAGGGCTTGTTTGGGCCAGGCGCGGTGGCTCACACTTGTAATCCCAGCACTTTGGGAGGCCAAGGCAGGTGAATCACCTGAGGTCAGGAGCTCAAAACCTGCCTGGCCAACATGGTGAAACCCTGTCTCTACTAAAATACAAAAATTAGCCAGGCGTGGTGGTGGGTGCCTGTAATCTCAGCCACTCAGGAGGCTGAAGCAGGAGAATCGCTTGAACGCAAAAGGCGGAGGTTGCAGTGAGCTGAGATTACACCACTGCATTCCAGCCTGGGTGACAGAGCCAGACCCTGTCTCAAAAAAAAAAAAAAAAAAAGAGGGCTTGTTTGTTTGTTCATTTGTTTAGCCATTTCAGGACATATGGCAAAGGAATAAGAATTTCTCATTTCCAGTTGGTATAGAATAGTTGTGCTCTACTCCATATCATGTGTTCATACATAGTGTCAATTAAGATTAAGAAATAAGAACTTATACTCAACAGCAGGTATGAAGTTAATATGGGTGACTTTTTAACCCTACAGACTTGAGTCCCTATCCCAGTGTCAGACTCTATCAATCTCAGTGTGCCAGAGTCTGAGTCATCTGGACTGGGGCTTGAGTACCAACTCCAAGATCACGACCTGAATCATGCTTGAGAATCTGCCTTATTACCCTACAGTTTGTCATTATACTCAGAAAACACTAGATGCTAAATAAACACTTGTTAGACAGTCCTACCTTGTTTTAAACACTGTTTCTCATCTTGACCATATTTACTAAACTTTTTTCCAAATGCCTTTTGGCTTGACTAAAAACATAAGTATATCACCAGAAGTCAAAGATAAAGAGAACTAATGTGTTGTCAGATTTTATACCAGCTCCTGTGCCACTTACACTGTCTCATTTATTCTCACTGCAATCTTCTGAATTGTGTATACACTGCCCCATTTTTCAGATGAATTAAGGCCTGTAGAAATTTGTTGACTTTCCTAATGTCTCACAGACAAGTCTATGTGATGTTGTCTTTAGTTGTTCAACATGTGCTCTATCATTTTGGGATTGGCTTACACAGCATTGTGGGACTAGGAACCCTGGCTTGTTAGGTTGTCATTTTAATAAGACAGAAATTATTTTTATGTTCAAATTCTGTTCTTTCTGCTAAAATAATTGGTCTCATTACTTCAAATGCAAAGCCAGTGTTCAATCTTCTATCATATACCTAACGTTTACTTGTGTTTTTTCTTTAAATTATATCTCCAAGGCCCTTTCTCTTGCTCTCTGATTAGAAAGACCATTTGTGCTAACTTCTGAATTCCGAGAGCACTGAATTTTGATTATCTTTCATTTTTTCTTTTGACTGGTGTCAAGAACACCCTCTTCACCTGATGACTGCTATGTAGCAGTTTTTCCCATAAGAACCCTGCCACCCTCTCTATGGGGCCATTATGCCTGGTTTTCTTGAGGTGGCACATCTTAGCCTTTTTGCCCACCTCCGCACCCCCAGCATATTAGTTAGGCCACTTGATTTTAAGTTACAGGAACCAGCCTGAGGTAGGTTAAGCAAAAAAAAGTGGGACTTATTATAAGAAAGAAAAAAAAACTCATGAAAAACAAGGTCAGAAATGCAGATAAGGATGAGAAAACTATCTGGACTCTCTCCATCCTCCAACTCTTATCTTCTGCCTCTTTCTACGTGGCCACGTTTTTCTTCTCCCTCTGAAAGCTGGCTTTCTTTGGTGTCCGATCCACATGGAAAAAGTCATGATTATTTCCAGCTCCCAAATGTATCTATGACAATCCAATCATCTAAAAATAAATAAATAAATACAAATTTTGTTGGTCTAACTTCCAAATTTATGAGGAAAGAACTCTGAATGGACATGATGGCAACATTTGGTCTAAGCAGCTGTGGCCAGGAAAAAAGTATTCTTGCTGAAAGTGGCTGCCATAGGTCTATACTATGAAAGCAGCAGGCAGGAGAGATCATTGTAAACTGAGTAGAGTCTGAAATAGGTCCACTACTTTCTTCAATTTAAGTTATCAATTTTCTGAGAAGTCTCCTGACAATGGGAAAGGTGAATCCAGAATCAGAAACATGAAGACCAAAATGACAATTTGCAGCTGCTACCATGGGGACTTGGCAGGCTGAGAATGTTGTAGAATGAGGGCAGGGCCATGTCCTTCTGCCCACAGCTGTGTTCTTATGTCCAACATGGTAGCTGGCACCCAGTGAAAATGAGATAACTGTTTGTTAAATAGTATGTAAACTTTAAGGGAAAAGTAGTGTTCATCATACCTCCTAACCGGTGAGAAACAAGAGTAAGAATGAAGAAAAATGTGAGAAAGAAGTATTTCCCATGTTAACATTTTGGAGATGGCATTGCATTGATACTCTCTGCCAGAGTGACACGTAGCACCTGCCCTGCTCCAAGAGGGGCCTGGATAAGCATTTTTAGTGTCTGGTAGTTTGAAAGTGGCGTCAGTTTGGAGGAGTCTTTTTATGGCTGTTGAGACAAATCCTGTACATAATACAGGAAACTCTGTGTATTAAAGACTGTAGGTTTTCTTTTCTTTTTTTTTTTTTTTTTTTTTTTTTTGAGGCGGAGTCTCGCTCTGTCGCCCAGGTTGGAGTGCAGTGGCGCGATCTCGGCTCACTGCAACCTCCGCCTCCCGGGTTCACGCCATTCTCCTGCCTCAGCCTCCCGATTAGCTGGGACTACAGGTGCCCGCCACCATGCCCAGCTAATTTTTTATATTTTTTAGTAGAGACAGGATTTCACTGTGTTAGCCAGGATGGTCTTGATCTCCTGACCTCGTGATCTGCCCACCTCGGCCTCCCAGAGTGCTGGGATTACAGGCGTGAGCCACCATGCCCGGCCAAGACTGTAGGTTTTCAATGGAAAATCCTGTCTCATATGGGAAGGCTGGAAAATAATAAACAATTCCATGAACTATAGGTAAAGACTATCTTCAATACAGAAACCTTCATGTTCTAAAAATTTACACTCATCGCATTATTTACTATAGCAATCTAGATCATTGAGATGGAAATATTTTCAATATATAAACACACACTTGAGTGGATAATTTGTTGTTTTCTCAGAGGTCCTTTAATTGTTTTACTTTTTATTTTTATTAATTACTGTGTCTATTTGTAACGTATACACTGTACTCACCTAGAAGTTATGTGACTTGTTAAATAGATGTAGATAAGGAGTATGGTGTTAGAAAAGGGAAGTAACAAACACATCCTTTATTTAGAAGGAAGGTAGGTGAGTTCTTTTGTTGTTATTTGTTCTTAGTCAAGTGACATTCCTAGAAATGAAAGACTAAAGTCAGTGATCTCTAAAATATGCTTATACTCTATTATATAACAATTTTTTAACCAAAAAGTTGAGAACGTTTTCTCCTAAAATATTTAGGAGAAACAGATTTCTGGGACGTGAATCTAAGAAGTAATCCTAAGTATGAGAATGACTTGTGAGGAAAAAATATATATATTATTGTGTCATTGTTTATAAACAATTATTTACAAACAAGAGAATTAAGAAAATAACCAAAACATTCAACATCAAACCAAACATGAATACATGAATTCAATGTCTTTTCCAGAGAGAATATGATAAGGTGATATAAAATTATAATTTTGAAAACTATGTAAAAACATGGATCTTACACAGTACCGTGCTCACTCCACACTCCCATACACTTACACATGAACTAAGGCTGAAGAAAACATATCAAAATGTTAATACTAATTGCATCAGGACTAACATACCTGTTTTCTTTCTTTATTCTATTTTCTATATTTCTGGTCTGGTAATGTCATTTAGCATAACTGAAAACAAAATATTAGGTAAATAATGCCAGCAGAAGTTCAACTGGAAGGAAGAATAAAGAGCTAGTGCCCAATGTCAAGCACTTTATTTGCTTTTAAAGATAAAGGATTTAAGTGTGTGTGACAAAGAGAACAAGATAACATGCAATCACAGGTTAGAGCTTTGACATGTGGTCAGACTGAGGAGGAGATGTTAAAGAGCTGTGATCAATAGGAGGACAATTAACCCTAATTTAACTTTCATTTCATGTGCTTCCATAGAAGCACAGCATCTAAAATAGGAAGATGATGGTGCCACTCTGCCTTGAAACAAACGACACTTGAAACATGAATCAACTGGAGTTTATTCAAAGAAGGCATAAAAGATGGTTTGGGAATCAGAAATAACAAACGGGAGGAACTGGGGATTTTCATCTGAAAAAGCAGAAAACTCAGGGATTTAAATTGCCCTAGAGGGAGAGGGCAAGATGGCTGACTAGTTGCAGCCAAGTGGAACAGCTGCCACTGAGGTACCAAGATGACTGGCTTACTCCTAACAGATCTTCAGAGGGAAGGCACCGAGAGCAGATTGAGGGAACACAGGAGCTGGGCTCAAGAGGAGGAAGCTGGGAACCTGAAGGAGGCTACCATGCACCAGGACTCATTCCTGGCCCCAAACAACTCCCAGGGAATGGGTGAGTTGAACCGGCCAAGAGCAACCTGCTCTCACCACCTGCCTCTGGAATCCCAGCAAGAGGAGGCCCCTTGACCCCCATGGCCACTCACTGATGCGGAAAGCTGCTTAGAGAACTTGAAGGGGCAGCACATAGCTGATGTGGAGCCCAGAGGGTTTGGTGCAAGAGCATCTGTAGCACAGTACCGCCAGGAAGGTCCATCTCCTTAGGCTCAACTTGGAGACATTAGTCATAGGAGACATTAGCCATAGGAGACATTAGCCCTAGGGACACTGATGGACCTGAACTCTGTAGGGCAATCTTGCCCACCAGACGGGGTCAGTCCGACTTGAGCACCCTTTGGTCAACTGGCCTCTTCTGGGGGCCCAGCCTTACCACACAGGGCAGCTTTGGGTCTCCTAGGGGCTACATCATAGCTCTTACATGGGAGGATTGTCCCTGATAGGTAGAAGGATCTAGCAGGGCAGCCCCCATTGTCAAACACCAGCGTGCCTGCTCCCTCCCACATTGCAGCATCCCTGGGGCCCACAGCAACCATACACATCACTTTTCCAGTATGTATGTGCGTGGACAGGTTTTAGCTTTCTCGCCCAACCAGTGTGCATATGCTCTGCCCTGACACAGCTGTTGTGGGAGTGCACTTTGCCCCCACTCCCCACTGGACCACCACTGCAGTCAGAGCTTTCATAGGCGAGGAGCCAGCGAGCCACAACCAGCCACAGCCACATAGCACTCTGCCCTTGTGTCAACACTGCCATGGGAGTAAAACAAGGCCCAGAGAACAGTCGGTCCTCCCCATCCTGAGAGACCACCCCAGCCTGTGGCACAAAGAGAGCGCACCCAGACCTGTGCCTAACAGTGCTCTGCCCCTGTGCTGACACCACCACCAGTATGACCACATACACAGTTGCCAGCAGGGGCCTCCCAACCCTGCAAGCTGGCTCTGCCACTGTGGTGAACCTACACGGAAGCAGGCATGCCAGCACCTGCTAGTACCCTGCAGTGGCTGAGGAGCATGCACCTCATCGCACTGCCACTGCTGCTTCTCACACATGCACGTGAAGATGGATCCAACTGCAACCACACTATGAAATGCTTTGGCTGAACCACACATCAGAATAGTGACCAGTGGTCAGGGAGCACTTTGGCCAAGACGACAAAGCTGGGGCACAAAACAAGTTTCTCAGACCACACAGTCCAGGAATTAGGAGCTAAGCATTGGCCCCCTAACATCTTCCAGAAATGAAGCCAGTCATCTGAATCCACCCTTTACCACAATCAAACCCTTAAGGTCACCAAATAGGATAAAAGAAGAAGAAAAAAAAAAAAAAAAAAAAAAAAAACTATCCCAAGGTCAGCAACTTAAAAGATCAAACTACTATCTCTAAGAAACTTAAGGCGGGGGCACCCAAGATGGCCGAATAGGAACAGCTCCAGCCTCCAACTCCCAGTGTGAGCAACACAGAAGACAGGTGATTTCTGCATTTTCAACTGAGGTACTAGGTTCATCTCACTGCGGTGTGTTGGACAGACAGTGCTGGTCAGTGGGTGCAGCCCAACCAGTGAGAGCTGAAGCAGGGCAAGGCATCGCCTCACCTGGGAAGCACAAGGGGGAAGAGAATTCCTTTTCCTAGCCAAGGGAAACCGAGACACATAGAAAATCGGGTAACTCCCACCCTAATACTGTGTTTTTACCAAAGGTCTTAGCAAATGGCACACCAGGAGATTATATCCCATGCCTGCCCAGAGGGTCCCATGCCCACGGAGCCTCCCTCATTGCTAGCACAGCAGTCTGAGATCTAACTGCAAGGAGGTAGGAAGGCTGGGGGAGGGGTGTCCACAATTGCTGAGGCTTAGTAGGTAAACAAAGCCTCCAGAGGGCTCGAACTGGGTGGAGCCCACCACAGCTCAAGCAGGCCTGCCTGCCTCTGTAGACTCCACCTCTGGGGATAGGACATAGCTAAACAAAAAGCAGCAGAAACCTCTGCAGATGTAAATGTCCCTGTCTGACAGCTTTAGAGAGAGCAGTGGTTCTCCCAGCATGGAGGTTGAGATCTGAGAACAGAGAGACTGCCTGCTCAAGTGGGTCCCTGACCCCTGAGTAGCATAACTGGTAGACATCCCCCACTAGGTGCAGACAGACACCTCACACCTCCCACTTAACACAGCGGGGTACACCTCTGAGATGAAGCTTCCAAAGGAAGAATCAGACAGCAACGCTTGCTGTTCAGCAATATTCTGTCTTCTGCAGCCTCTGCTGCTGATACCCAGGCAAACAGGGTCTGGAGTGGACCTCAAGCAAACTCCAACAGACCTACAGCAAAGGGTCCTGACTGTTGGAAGGAAAACTAGCAAACAGAAAGGACACCCACACCAAAATCCCATCAGTACGTCACCATCATCAAAGACCAAAGGCAGATAAAACCACAAAGATGGGGAAAAAGTAGTGCAGAAAAGCTGGAAATTCAAAAAATCAGAGCACATCTCCTCCTCCAAAGGAGGAGGAATGAAGCCCATCACCAGCAACGGAACAAAGCTGGATGGAGAATGAATTTAACGTTAGAGTTGAGAGAAGAAGGCTTCAGTGGATCAAACGTCTCAGAGCTAAAGGAGGAACTACGTACCCAGCACAAAGAAACTAAAAACCTTGAAAAAAGAATGGAAGAATGGATAACTAGAATAACCAATGCAGAGAAGTCCATAAAC